>NW_022196914.1:19803550-19834467 GCF_008632895.1 Mastomys coucha
CCATGGAGAATTTGATTCTCTCAGATGGCCTGCTTCTAACTGCTCCTGCACCAGCATAGAAGCTGCTTTTATCTTTTCCTGAGAAAGGGACCACTGACTCACCCACACAGGAGTATCCCTAATCCACCTGATTTTATCTGCATGGGGCACAGGAAGGGCAGTGGCCGCTATTGAAAATGTGTCAGATTTCTATCATCAGCGTGAGGCTTATGGCCTCTGTATATATCAATGTCCTGCTTGGACTCTTGTCTAAAATCCAGTTCATTTAAGCTACATAATACCAGCCCCATCTGTGATAACAGATCTCTCTCCCAAAGAGTGACCGGGAGATTGGGTACGACATATGGTTGAAAAAGTCCTGAGTTACCTTTCTCATCACTCCAGGTAAGTAGCTTAGAGCTTCATTTTGGATTGCTAGCATATCCAATCCCTTGGAGGTGAGTGATAGACTCAGTCAGAGACCAGGTTGAGGGCCAGCTCTGAGCTCTAATAATGGACACATCTGCTCCAGTGTCCACCAGCCCCTTGAATAATTTTCCTTCAATACTCAATTTTAAATAGGGCCTTTTACTCGTAATAGACTGCATCCAGAATGTTTCAGGAGCACCAGTGTATCCCTTTTCTGTCTCATTAGTATAAGCCTTAGTGGACATAGGAACCAGGACAAGCTGAGCGATTTTTTTCAAATGCGGGCACAAAGATGATTCCGCATGGGGAAGATGCCACAACTTTTATCTCTCCTGGATAGTTCTGATCAATAGCGCCTGGGTGAACTAGTAAACCATCTACAGCAACACTGCCTCTGCCAACCACAAATCCCCGAGTCTGTGGAGGTAATGGACCAAGAATCCCAGTGGACAAAATCTTAATTCCCATGTCTGGGGTTAATACCGTGTGCCCTGTGGAGTATAGCTCCACTCCTGCACGTCCTGGCCTTGTTCTGAGGAACTCAGATAAAGGTCTTCCTGCATAGGCAGTCCCTGGTTCCCCTGCACTACCTTCTGATATCCAGACGGGGCCTGGGGCAGGCCCCCGCTCGAGTTTTTTGAGTGGAAATTGCCTTGACTATCTCTCTTAGATTTTTTCTCATTGGTCCACCGTTTCTCTTTCCTGCTCTGATCACCTACTTTCTGTCTAGCACTCACTTGTGACTTTCCCGCAGTACTTGCTCTATCTGGACATTCACGCTTAAAATCATTAAAACTACTGCATTTAAAGCATGTTCTGTTATTATGCCTGCAGGCCAAGCCCCTAGGGGTGGGTATCTCCTGCACCGCAGCTGCCACCGCTGTGCTTTGTTAATAGCAGGTCCCATGTTGACACACAGGTGAATATATCCTGAGATGTCCGTTTGTCCTTTGTGAGGCAGCAAAATAGATTTACATGCTGCATTAGCGATCTCAAAAGCCAATTGTGAAATCAGAGGCCCCTCTGTATATGAATTTCCCAGCATTCTACTAACTGTCTCCTGCAGCCTGGCAACAAAATTCTGAAAAGGTTCCTCTGGACCCTGTCGGACACTGGTCAGACTCGTCCCATCTACTCCTTTAGCCGGAAGCTTGCACCAAGCCCTGCGTGCCACAGTAGCAATCTGATTTAGCATCCCTATGGGATAATCTATTTGCCGAGTGCTTCCTTCAAACGGGCCCTCTCTGACAAGCATATCTAGTGTCCACTCTGTATTATCTGTCTGAGCATTCTGCATGGCAATTTTCCCGCTAAGCTCACGCCATTCAGAAATCCGTAACAGGTAATCACTGGAGGATAGCATTGCCTTACACAGCATTTTCCACTCCTGAGGTAATAATCCAAAGTCCATGATATTGTTAATTAGGGCCTGAGTGAAAGTGGAGCTAGGACCATATTTTTCCACAGCTCCTTTTAGTTCCTAAATGAACTTAACATCAAAGACTTGATAATATCTGTGCATATCGTCACTCTGATTTCTGCGTTCCGCAGCTGGATGGGTTATTGAACTAAAGTCACCCTGGCCAGAACCTCGGGCCCTAGGACCTACTTCCTCTTCAGTAATCAGATAGCTGTCCTTCTCTTTGCCTGCCTGAAATTTAATTCCCCTGATTTCTTCAATTAATTCTCCTATCTTGGTCTCGAGTTCATCTTTCGCCAGGCGAGACCCACTTTGAAAACGCTCCCTAGTCTGGGAGGGCACAGTCTTATACAGAACACGCTGCCTTCTGTAACGATGTGCAGCACGTTTGGTTCTGACAGAAAGTTGAGTCTTCTCGGCCACCATACCGACCGAGTCAGTAGAGGTTAGACTACTTACGGAGGAAGTTTGACTCTCCAGGGAATCCTGACCTACCTCGGCCGCTGTAGAGTACGAATCGGCCGGTGAGCTATCCGCCTGTCAGCTCTGATGCCATAAGGCTGATGTACCTTCCTGAATGCACTCCCTTCTGCTCGGTCTTCTCCTTCTCCTTTAAAATATCCAAAACCATCCCCCAAAGGCGAAGGGGAAATGCATCCACTTTGTTTTTCTCCAGAGCTTTTCCTACCTTTTCCCACGATTTTAAATCCATATGACTCATGCCTTCTATCCATGGACAAAAACCCTCCACTAACTCTGCTAGCTCTCTTAATGTGGAAAATCGAACCCTTACTCCTTTAGTCTCCAACAGCTTTCCCACGTTCCGGGAAGCTGTTTTAGAAATCTGAGCACCCATGCTTATAACCTACCGTCAAAAATTTCCCCTAGGCTCCTTAAGGTATCGGGCGAATACCTATGTTTCTGCCTAGAACTCCCTGTAGTCCCACACGGATTCCCAGTCAGCACTAACCCAATCTTACCATGAGAACGACTACATAAATCCGGATCCTTTTTTCTTTAATAAACCAGAGCTCTGTATCCTGCAGTAGGGTCCCTCAAATTCTCCCGTGTTCGCTGTCCACGAGTGGTGCCATCTGAAGGAAACCGTCCTGCAGTCTCTTCTTCCGTGGGTGCTCACGAACTGGGGTAGTTGAGTTTCTGTGAAAATAAGCGGGGCAGGAGACAAAGAGCACGACACCAAGTAGGTTTATCAAGGTGTGTTTTTTACTAAATGAACCAAGATATATATAGCTAAAGCAGAACAATCCTAAGGCTTTTAGCATAGACATGAGAACAGGGAAATAACATCCTTCAAGCAAGAGCTCTAGGCAGGAAAGTGGATTAGAGGTCTCAGTTCCTTTGAAGTCTAGGCTACCAGGTCTGTCTTTGATCTCTGGTTTTCTCTCCAGTGCGTCACACCTGATGCGCCAGGCAGAGCAGCTGCCTCTGGAAACCTGTTGCGCTGGGCAGAGCAGCTGCCTCCGGAAATTCACGCCTGTCGCACAGGGCAGAGCAGCGCAGCGGATCACCACAGTAGTGGACAAAATCCAAGAATTCTGGACACTGGCAGCGGTGTTCTGATCTTTGAGAAGTCTCTCCCTACAAAAAAAAATCACTATTTACATTCAACAATATGTTAGACCCAACATGCCACAAATGAGTTTGGATGAGACTAAAGTAAACAATCACAGAGAGGCAGAAGCTCTTTGCAGAGTGAATGACAAAAGCCTGCCAAAAACAGAGTCCTCACCATGGCATCCTAATCAGCCAAAAGCATCCACATAAATAAATTGCATTTTCATGGGATTTTGCTCCTGATAAGACAAATGTTCCAAGGTATGATAATAGCTCTTAACTTTTTTTTGTTTTGATGTACACACACACACACACACAGAGAGAGAGAGAGAGAGAGAGAGAGAGAGAGAGAGAGAGAGAGAGAGAGAGAGAATGTGAGTAGAGGTCACAAGACAACTAGCAAGAATAGCTGTTCTCTTCCCCCTCTCTCTGGCTTCAGGGAATAAAATTCAGGCTATCATGATTAGTAGCAAGAATCATTATACCCAAGCCATCTCATTACCCCTGTGACTTTAAAATCAAATTATTGGCACATAAGACTGATTATCTACAGCTATACTATGTTATAAACTCATGGTAAGGAAAATAAGCATCTGTACATTATTTATTAAAGCACAACAGAGACCTGAATCCTCCTAAGACCTCCAAGCAACATTCAATGTTATATTTCTCTTGACTTGATATGCTAGGTACTGTTCTATTCATGTGAGGATATTGTATGATCAAAGCAAATTCTAGAAGAGAGTACTTAGGTGGTAGCTTGCTTATAGTTTCAGCAGGTTAGTCCTTTCTCATCATGGCAGGAAGCACGATGGGTTGGGGGGTGGAGAAACATGGCATTGGCTCAGTACAGGAGAGTCTTCATACTCCTCCTGATACACAGGCAGAGATCAGTGAGTGTGAAAGGGCCTACCATGGCTTTTGAAAACCTATAGACCACCACCATTGCCACACTCTCACCAGCAAGGCCACACCCCCTTATCCTTCCCAAAAGATGCTCTAAGTAGAAACCAAGCATCATGCATAAGAGCCTATGTTAACATTTCTCATACAAACCACCACATTCGGTATACATGGAACTACATTTCCTTTGAAACACTAGAGGTATCAAGTAACTGGTAGAAATAACAAGGCTTTGAGGATATTGCTGTGGTAAATGAATTACTCAGCTTGACATACTGGTGTGCACTATCCTTGTAGTTGAAAAGTTTATATCTGTGGATCTCATGTTTTTCCATAGCTTGAAATATATAATTAAACTCTGTATTAGAAAGAGGAGAGTGGGAGAAAAGGAGGAAAAAACGAGGACCAAAATAAGAAATAGGAAGAGGTTGAAGAAGAAGAGGAGGAGGGGAGAAGCAGAAGGAGAAAGAAGAGAATTTAAAGATGGAGGAAGAGGAGGAGGAAGACTTTTTAAATGGATGAATGTATTAAATTGAGTTTTATTAATTTCAATTATAGATTTGAGAGAAATTGGTCTGACACATTTGAACAGCAAATCCATTCTCATATAATTAAGCTATATTTTCAGTCAGCACACATTTTTAGCTCTTCTCAAACAACAATGTTTTTACTTCTACACAAGTTTGAAAATCATTCCATTTTGCTTGGATAAATTTACTGAAGGTAACACTTTTAATGGTAAAATAGATTTATAATTTAAACACAAAGTGTATGCATAGGCTTTTTAACTGACCAAATCTCTCTTTTGCTTTAGGCTGATTGAATGCATTAAATCTTTACTGGCTCAGGAATCATAGATACTTTTCAAAAACTAAAATGTGAACTATCAAAAGAATGTAGAATTGTATTGTTGTATACTAAATAACTAAAATTTCAAAGCAAAGCTAGTAATTTTGAAATTAAGTAAACAATCATAACATTTCAAGTAAAACAAAATCACGTTAAAATTTTGTGTAGTAGTAGTCAAAGGTATTTGCTATAAAGGTAAGTAAAGTTGTAAAATATGAAATTTAGATGTAAAAATAGCTACTTTGTGTATTTATTTGTAATAGTACTGTCTTTAATTTCTTTAAAAATTCTTGTTCTAAGCCAATTCTGTTAAACAGGTTGTTGTTACTAATTGTTTAATGTATTTATTATAAGTTTACATAAAATTCCTTATATATATCAGTATTAAGTTTATTAATTAAATACATATATCAATTATGAAATATCTAATAGATACCTATTTATCAATAAATTATTCCATATATTATATTTGTAATTATGTGATACAAATAGAAATTCTTTGCACTATTTAGAAAAAATTCTTATAACTTAACTACTTATTGGTCTTTCAATATTTTGTTTAATCCTCCTTAACTGTTCTGGAAATGCAATCAAGTTCATGAGGTACTTGCTTATTTCCCACTATAAGCCATAACGGCTATAAGATGATAATACTTGGCCAATTTAATGCATCACCATTAACAGAGAAATACCCTTAAAATGTTATCTGTAATATCTATAAGTAGATTCAGGTTTCTAACTTCCCTTAACTAATCACTTTTATGTTTTTTGAAATAAAGAATGGCATGGTGCAGGTGACAGATTCGTAGGCCACATCCACAATGCATGTAGGTGAGAATTGAGCCTCATATTTAGGTATATTGAATGACTCTGGGCTAAAAGAACTCTCATTGATTTCTCTAAAGGTCCTATTTTTAATAAATAATGAACCATAACAAAATACGGACAAGCAAATTCTCCATTCTAAAAGTGACACAAAAATATACATGTACAAATCTAACATTCTGAAAATAATACCGTTTATAGTTGCTTATTTAAACTTATTATCTGTCATTCAAATATGAGCTTAGGCAATAACCACACATAGATAGGTATGCTAAGTTGCTTACGCAAATAAATCAAAGATCAGAAATTCCAAATGTAAAGCACTCTTTTGGAGTGGTATAAAAAGATCTACTAAATGCTTATGAAATAGTTCCCCTTTACCCTTAAGAGTTAGAACAATACAGTAGAAGTTCACTTTCCATCCAATAAAATTTAAAACATACACACAGACACTCATACACATACACCAACACATGCACACGCGCGCGCACACAGACACACACACACACACACTTACTCTCATGTGAGAAAGAACAATAGAAGCATAACTGTAATGTACAAATCAATTTATATATCCTCAGTACAAATGCAATGTTTTCATCTTAGCTACCTAATCATAAGATAGTTTGTTTCCAGGTTTTTGAGTTATTTACTCTATAGATGTATTTCTTACAGATTGTGTGTGTGTGTGTGTGTGTGTGTGTGTGTGTGTGTGTATGTATGTTGTCAAAGTGCTTAAATAAAGGTTTTCGAAATGAAAGCTAAAGAACTGCTTCCCATTTTCCACCAGGCTATTGGTCAGGCTTCTGGGAACCGGTGCATTGCAGAAGTGTCGATGGCCGCTGGGCGGTGGTGTGCACGCCTTTAATCCCAGCACTTGGGAGGCAGAGGCAGGTGGATTTCTGAGTTCGAGGCCGGCCTGGTCTACAGAGTGAGTTCCAGGACAGCCAGGGCTACACAGAGAAACCCTGTCTCGAAAACAACAACAACAACAACAACAACAACAACAACAAAGTGTTGATGGTTAGCTCTCTCAATGCTGGCTGCTAGCCCTCTACCTTGTGCAAACCAGAAGCCACTGCACCCCTTTCCACTGCTGGGAACCCTGAGGATCTGAGTCCATGCTTCCTCTAAGCTCCAGGCAGGAAAGGAATAGCTAAGCCCTGGTCAAGGAGGAACCAGGTTGGGTTCCCATCAGGGAAGTTTCTGGTTTGGTTCCTAGTGAGTGCCAAGAATATTGAGGGGTTGAAAGAGAGAGAAGGCCTTCTCAGAGAGATTTAGGCCTGGCTCTTTACAAGAAAGGCCTCCCCACAGCAATCCTTGGTAAAAGAGACACTCCTTGCTTAACCAAACTGCTTTAATTATGGCAGATGTGAAGGCATAGGTTCTACTCAAGGTGAACAAGGGATTTTACATATATGTATGTGTGTATGCATTGGCTAAAGACTCCAGTCTACCTAGATACTTCATTAGCATAGAGAACTGTAGGTTTTTATGCTGCATGACTGAGATCAGATGTCACGGTCTCTTAGTGGGGTCTCATGGTTATGTGTTCCAGGACAGGTAAAGCCTGGCCCGGAGCTACCAATCTCAATTACGAGAATTACCAGGGTTTTGAACCTGCTTCAACCTTACCAATTCTTCTGTCTGGTGGCACAGTACTTGTTCCATACTATATGTCTTATATAATTGTTATACTGTATAAGAGATATCTTGAAAATGCTGGTAATATTTGGGTATAGTATTCTGTATGTTCCTATGAGTCGAATACTTTCAAATTCCCACACAGGAGCATTTCTTCTTACGTGTCTTTTTGTCTTACACTTGGGATTATTTGCCCCTTAAAGATGATGATTCTTATGTCATTTTTATATTTATACTATATTTTTTGTTTTAATCATCTGATTTTGGTGACACAAACAAGTTGTCAAATACTGTTTTTTCCCAGAGGTAAAATGTTGTAAGATGGAATTTTAGTAGAAAACGCATCAAAGAATTACTTTGTACAGCTGCATACTTTATAAAATACATATGTATATGGCTGATGTACCACAACAGTGGTTACATGGAGAGTAACACATCCTCACATATGATGAAAATTACATCCCAGGTTATTAAATATATTTAGGACATATTTTAAAATTTTATATGATAATAAATAAAGATATGAATGTGAAAGGAAATTTTGACACTTTCAAGCATTCTCTTTTTACAGGAACATTTGCAACTCATGGTAAGAATGTGGTCAAGCACTCAGTTTTCAGTTGGAAATCTTCTATATTATCTTTGAGTGGATGTTATCTCCAATGTTGTTTTCCTTTCCCTTAGGTTTAGCCTATAGCTGAAACTGCATATGTCAAGTAACCAAGTTGGTTTCAAAAACATTCAGAAAATATGTTAAACCTCTTGCTAGCAGCGATGTAATTTTACATACTCGCTTGCATCTGCTCTGTCTATTCAGCCTTGGTGGACATCTTGATTCTGGCTATTCAGCCTTGGTGGACATCTTGAGACACCCTAATCGAGTTACAATCCTTTACTGGGCCTCTGTTATTTTGTCTTCCTGCTGTCCTCCTTGTCCTACAGCTTGCTCATCCTTGGTTTTGTAGAACCAACTTTCAATTCCCACTCCTTTTAAAAATAATACTCTATATTAACATACTTATGAATACTGTGTTTCTTTATGAATGTTTGTCTTGATCATTAAGTTAAGATTAACTAAGTTCAAGTACTCATATTTCAATGTTCTGCCTTGTCAAATGTTTGGTACATATCTCCTAGATAAAAATTAGACTAATCTTATGCTAAAAATATTCAGGAATCATATCATCTCTAGTACAATGAAAATACATTTTGTTTTTCCTTTTTATTGTATTCAAAATTTATCTAATATGTATTGGTTGCATGCTACCCAGACAAATAGCCACACTGAGTATATAGAAAGGTCCAGGTAATCTGTAAAGTCTGTCAAATGCGTGATTTGTTGACAATTAAACTTCAATTCTGAATTTGATGTATTTCACAATAAGTAAATATATAGTTTTGAAAAAAACCCTCCTTTACTGAAAATAACCTGATTTTAGTAAATTTGATGGAATTAATGAATAATAAATACAATATACTTATATATTATTATACAATATACTTAATATTATTTTAAAAATCACAACATAATGCTTATATGTTAGCTTATACCTATTGAAACGGTGATACCATCTTAGCAAGTAAATTAAAATAACTAACACAAATAAAGGACAGATTAACCTTCTATGCATAAGCTTACTAAAGTAGAATTTTGTGGATACATTGCATATGCCAATGAGTATACAAAACAGAGAAAATTATATGAGAATGCATGCATGTTGCTTTTACATTAAAGTCAGCTATTGTTGGAATGACAAATATATGTGATGACTTTTACTCTAAACATAGAGATGTAAATTAGAAGAAGTTATAATTATGGAAGGCTACAATTACTGTGGTAATTGTTGTGTTGGAAATACTTTATGCCCATCATGTTGGAATTTTTGTCAAAATACCAAAACAATGCTTCAATTAGATAGGCACAGTGTGTCACAATGCACTTATGAGGCAGAGATATGCTATATGAATTATAAAGTTAGTTCAGGGATGTATTAACTGAATTTTCAGATGTTACTGTCTGGTGCTTTAACTGTTCAGTAATGTTTTCTCATTTCCCTGGAGCAGAGCCACTGCAGAACATTTGAGCCATGGCTTTGAGTTTATACCATCAGCTTGGTTTATTTCCTGAGTGGTCAAATCCTAGCAATTCAGTCTTCTGAATCTTGGCCACTTTTTCCTCCTTCCTGTTGTTCATGAAGATCATGTGCACCCAGCGAGGTGCTAATTTTGTACATCAGTGAAACTTTCAAAAAAAAAACAAAACATTGCTTCAAAATGAAGTTCGGAATTTGAAATCCTGAGATGGATCCCTTAGTTCCTAAGTAACTACTCTATAAATATGGAAGTTTAGAGCTGGGAAGATTATCAGGTGTAATTCTGTACAAAGTGACAATATTGAGTTCTGATGTTCTCTGGCAGAGCAGGGTGACTCTTATGTATAGTAAGGTTTTGTAAAATTTTAAATAAAAGGGAGGACTTGGGTGCACTCATCATATTGACATGATGAGTGTTGGATGTCATATCTATTCAATGACCAGGGCACTATAATTCCCCAATATGCACACACATAAATTATATGTTATGTAATCACTCATGTCAAGAAAAGTAAATGTCAGAAATAAGATACACCATTTGCTCAATAGCTCAATAGTAAATACTTTGTTAATCATAAAGCAGTTGAGAGTCTAACAGTATTTCCTTTGTTGTGGAACTGGAGAAGAGGGTGGATGAGAACAGTGAATCTTTTTGATATTTAACACTAATTTATTTTGATGACATATTCCTGGTGTGAGAGAATGACTTTTACACTCCTAAAATAGAAATAGAAATATTTTTAAAATGTAGCTTATGAACTACCACCAAAGACACTCTGAATGTTGTTATATATAGTGTGTATACAGTAAATCAATACAGCACAAACCAGTTAGGAAAAAAAAGTCTCCTGGCCAAGCCAATATGCAAAGCTAACTCGTTAATTTTCTGGATAATTTCTACAGTAGCTTTATAATTCACTAATCCACCTGTCCCCTTCATTTCTCTCAATATTGTCAAATCATTAAGAAGAGTACACACAGTTCCAGAAATGCAAAAGGGGTTGTCATTGCACAGACTATAGATAGCATTAGAGTTATTTGATTAACAGAAACTATCTTACATATAATTTGCAATAATTCTTACAAATCTATATGAAATAGAAATATTTTATAATGTAGTTCATAAACTACCACCAAAGAAAAGCTGAGTGATGTTATATGAGCTATTAAGAAAACAATTCTTGATTTAAATGTCCATGCAAAGGATATGCAAGGAGTAAATTAACTCAGTGCAATGTTTATACCCAAATTTATGAATTACACAATACATATTACTGGAACATATCACCAAAGGTAAAAGAAGATGACAAATCACCCAATTCTAATTATTAGGACAAAATAATCTTGGTATTAACAGTCATGGAAGATACTACAAGGAAGGCAAAAACTATAACTAAAATAACAGTAAGCACAAGCTTTTTGATAAAACTAAGATCTTTTGGTGCAGAAATCATTTAAAACATAGCATTTTACATATGCAAATGTTTCTATTAAAATCTACTAACATCATTGGGACATATTAAAAGGAAAATGAGAAAAATATGTTTATCTGAAGTAGAAATTTGGGGGATTTATGGAAAGTCAGTTGTGTTGGTTGGTGTTTGGCTGGGGTAAACATGTGAAGGAATGTTTTCCTGAAGTGAACACAGGTGAAAGGCTAAGGCAGATCCTAAAGAACTATTTTTGCTGAAGCAGACAAAATGAAAAAGGATGTTCTGCTAAAGCAACCAAGTGAAAGGACACATGATGAAGGAGTCTTTACTAGGGACACACATGTATTGGTCTAACTTACCTTGTGTAGTTTGGCTCCATTTGTCAGGAATCCATAGAGAGAAACTCACCAAGAAACTTCTAGTGGTGCGCTGCAGTTTTTTGCTGCTTCCATGGATTGGGGCTGATTGGCAGAGTGATGTCACCTGAGACAGACTCAATTCCTGAGGCAAGACAGATGCTGAGGCCAAGCCCTGGAGGACACAAGATGTTTGGAGGGAGTATAAAAAGGACTAGACAGAGAGTGAAGGAGGCAGAGCTAGGCTTGCTTATAGAGCAAGCTGAGCAATGCCTTTGGGTCTTGCGTCTTTACTCATCTTTATTTCACTGAGAGAGGCACAGCTGAGAATTTCTCCTGATGTTCCTGTCGGCCTTGGTCCCTCCTGCTGACTGCTGCTGAAGCTGAGGCCTGGTCGCCTCTGTTAGGTCATGCTACAGCTGCTGATTTATGTTTACTATCTTGACTGGACTGCTGAAGTGCTTGCAAGTCGACTGAGCTGCTGCAGCTAACCTGTGAACTGGACTGCTGATTTCCAAACAACACAGATGAGAGTTGTTCCAAAGAACCTTTCTAAACAGGTCCACTTCCCCATATCTTTTCTTTTACACTACCTCTGCTGGGGATGGGCTACAAGGGAGATTTAATTGTTTAAGATCCATCATTGAAAATAAGGTTTGAAAAAAATTAAAGTTATATATATCATTGTATGTATTTTTTAATATAATATATTTGGGTATTGGGTAAAAATATGACAATTATATATGAGTAATAACTTTCAGAAAAAAGTGTAGAGCTATTATTTTTAACTGGTAGAGACTATCTACACAAACCTTACTGCCTGGACTCAGATCTCCAACCCTTCTGCAATTCTGTAATTGGGTACAATTCTGAGTGTGGTAATATTTGTTTATGATCATAGAACTAAGTAGTTCTGGAACTTTCTGACCAAAGAGTCTAGCAAATGAGTGAGCATCAGGTGGTGATATAGACTTTCAAAAAAAAAGTTGAGAAATAATTGAAGAAAATAACCAAATATTGCCCTCAGCCATTTGTCGGCATACTTTCAAAACAGTTACAGAGATGTCATATCTACCTGAATGCCATGCCTGATTTGTGAAATATTAAATTCTTGCTTTGGATATCCTTTGGTGATAAGTGCATCTACATGACAATTTCTATATCAGCTTTATAATTCTTCATTGCTATGATTGAAAGAGTTCGATTAAATTGTAAAGCAAAACAATGAAACTGTCTTCTATTCTCAGATAGAGTGATTGTACAAAATATGAATGAGGGGGGAAAATCACAATGGTTGATCAGACATTGATAAAATGTCCTGTGACAGGCTCAATAATCTACAGCTCCAGCCTCACATATTAAAGGAGTGAATGCTGTGATACATAAATCCCCTATTTGGAGGGCTTTGGTTACATGAGTATTTGTAGTTATTAAAATAAACCAAACTGGATATTTTGATCTTCTTTTTCTTTTCACACTGTACATGAATAGCATTTACTTGTAAAAGTAAATATAGTTACTAAATGTACAATGTTAACTTTTATTTTAGTTCCACACACAAATAAGCATGATGGTATTTTAATGTAAGAATTGCCATGATGGGGAAGCAGAAAGATCAAGCCTGAGAGCTGCAAGAGAGAAGGCATGTAATATGCCATGAAAGTAGAAAGAGATTTGGTGAAGAAGAGAGAGGGAGAGAAGAGAGGATATTAAGAGCAAAAGTGAGATAAATACAGCATGCACAGGTGTGAAAACAGACAAAACCATGATTCTGCACAATTAACAGAAGCTAAAGGAACTGACTCATTTTAATAAAGAGCAAGAGTGACTTGGGCCACAATAGAATGGTAACGTCCACTCCAACCTGGGTGAAGCCAAGCTTCTTTGAGAAGATCCTATTCCTCTTCAGAATTAGATCCTATTCCTCTTCAGAATTTTTTACTTTTATTATTTGAAATACCTGAGGAGATGTTTCCTGAATCTTGTTACATTCTTAGAGAAATGACATCACAGAACTTCTTCGTGATATTCATGAGTATGCCACTAATCCCAGGAAAATCTCCCACAGTGTCTTACTTCTTTAAATCATCAACACCTCTCAAGAGTGCCACACAGGGTCTTACAATTTAGCGCATGTGCTTTGGTTGAACATCCAAGATTTGAATTTGAGCAGTTCATATAAAAATATCAAAATAAAAAAAGAAGTAGTTGTAGCGTAACTCTAAATATATTCATATTTTGAACACCATTTACCTATGCTATTTGCTATTTTCTTTTCTTCCACACCCTTTCTCTTTATTTTTCATTATGATACAAATAAGCATCTAATAAGATAATGATATTAAAATAAACTTAAATAAAATAAAACAAAACAATACAGAATAGAAGAAAACAAAGAAACAAACAGAAAAAACAAAGAGCTAATGATAAAGCTAGAGAAAAACATAGATGCAGAGACACACATCGAGGCTTGAAAAAAAATCCCAGAAAAATTGTAAAATCTATCTATCTATCTATCTATCTATCTATCTATCTATCTATCTATCTATCTGCCTGCCTGCCTGCCTGCCTGCCTGCCTGCCTGCCTGCCTGCCTGTCTGTCTGTCTGTCTGTCTGTCTATCTATCTATATCTATATCTATATATGTATACAGGTATACATACACACACATATATATATATATATGTATATGTGTATATACCTATCTATCTATGTGTGTGTTATAAAGTAACACTAAGGTAACACTATTTATAATATAAAATTAATAAATGAACCAATATAAATAAATAAATGAAGAAGCCCCGACAAAGCATGATGAGAAAAATGAACCTCCTAAAATGCATGTATTGTGTTTGTGCTAGCCACCTAATGCTATGTACAGTGCCTGACATCAAACGTGTTTTATATTTGCAGGGAGACTCTACTAGAGAAAACTAATTTCTCATTGAGAGCAGTTCAAAATTGGAGTAGCTTTTTTGTTAGAGATGTGGGCTTGTTTCCACTTCTGCTCTTATTGCTGAGATTCTGTCATGCCTGGACCTGTGCTTATTCCATGCATGCTGCCACTATCTCTGTGGGTTTTCATGGGCATTCTTCCTGCTGGGTTTTGATAGCTTTATTGCCCTGGTGTGGTCTGTACTCACTGGCTCTTACTTTTTTTTCTTCCTCCTGTTAGGGAGTATTCTCTCAGCCCTGAGTAGAAGAAACTGATCTAAACACCACACTGAGGACTGAGTAGGTCTTTTACTCTCTGAACGTTGTCTGGCTGTGAGTCTCTGTATTTATTTCCATCTATGACAGAAGGAAGCTTCTCTGATGATGATTGAGTAAGCCATTGAACTAGGAACAAAGGATGCCCTTAGTAGTCATTGCTATATTTCTTTTGCAAAACAGTGGTATTTTTTGTTTGTTTGTTTTATGTTTTTCCTCAGGTCCATGCCCTATCTTTTCTCAGGTTCTTAAACACCTGAGCAATATTCAGGATGGGATCCATCTCATAAAGCGGGTCTTAAATCCAAACGGATACTGATTGCTGAGATTCACAGGCTTTGTGCTACTATTGTCCTTCATATCTTGAAGGCAGAGCACAACTATGAATAAAAGACTTTGTAGTTGTACTGATGTTTTCCTTTCTCCTTTAGTAGCATACAAAGAACCTTCCAGTACCATGAGTACTAGTCAGTAAGGGGAAAGGCTCTTGGTAGCCATAACCTCAATCTCTCCTTGTTTGATGAGTTTTGTGTAAATGTTCTTTAGCAAAAAGGCTTTAACTATCAATATGTGGAAAACAACCAAAATCCTTAGCAAAAGCCTGGGTTTTCCAGGTTCCATTGGGGACTCTGTGGCTAACAACTCTATTAGATGTAGCCTATTCTGGAACTTGCAGCCTCATTTGGTGATCAAAGGTATCCAACTGGGGCTCTGACCCCAGTTTATTTAGTAATTACCCCTTTTATTTAGTAATTTCCTTTAGATCACATCCATGTATGCTTATATCTTATGAAGCTTCTATGATGTTAGATTTCCATATGACTGGGCAAATGGGCCTTAGTTTGAGCTGCCCTTTCTCATATGCGCCACCACCACTCTCATCTGATCCTCTCATTCTATTTCAACATCCATAAAAATTTGCTCTATTTCTTCTTCCTATAATTATCTAACCCCTATTGCTTAATTGTTTCCTCTATACCTAATCTCTGTGATTTTATAGATTATATGCTGCTTGTTGAAAACTTAACAGAAAATAACAAAATATAAGCAAATGCATACCATAATTGACTTTCTGTGTCTGGGTTACCTCATTTAGGATGATTTTATTCTAGTTCCATCCATTCACCTTGCTCTGCCTCCCAACCAGCATGAAATATCATTTGTTTTATTGATATTGGCCAGGACTGATGTAAGGTGAATCTCAAACTAGTTTTGATTTGCATTTCTTGTTGATAAAAGATCTTGAACATTTCTTTTTTTAAGTGCTTTGCTGCCATTGTATTTCCTCTTTGGAGAATACTGTCTCTAGATTAACAGTTAATAAATTTGACTTCATAAAACTGAAAAACTTTTACATGGCAAAGGACATCATCATTCAGACTAGGTAGTAAGCTGAATTGAAATTGTTATCAATGACACACAAGATAGATTGATCTGCCTTCATTTTATCCAATAGTTTTGATATTTTCTGTTTTTATTTTTGTTCAGTTCTAAAATTTCTCATTTGTTTCCTAATTTCTATCTGGAACCATTCTTCATTCCTTAGTGAGTTTAACATTTTCCAAAATTTTGCAAATTTTCTGTGGTTTTGGTTGTTGTTGATAATTAGCTTAACTCTTTGATGGTCATATATGATGCGGGATTTCAATTCATATATGATGTGGTATTTTCTTGTACCTTTTGAGACTATCTTTGTTTCCAAGTATATTGTCAAGTTTGGAGATAGTTTCATGAGCTTTGAATAATAGCTGTATTCTTTTGTGTTTAGGTTAAATGTTCTGTAAATACCTGTACAGTCCATTCTGTTTATGACATGACTTCAATATTTCTGTTTGGTTTTGTTGGCCTGATTTGTCTACTAGCAATAGTGGGGTATTAAAGTCATCCGATATTATTGTGTGAGGGGCAATAAGCAATTTAATCTGTAGTAGTGTTTCTTTTATAAAATGTCTTCCCATGTATTTGGTATATAAATGTTTATAATTGAAGTATACTTTTGGTGTATTTCCTTTTATTAGTGCATAGACATTTATCCCTTTCCACTCTTTCTGGGATGAAGTTTATTTTGCCAGACATTAAAATGGGTACATTATCTTGCTCAGAATTCAGATCCCCAGAACTCATGAAAAGCTGGGAAGATGGGGCAGACATTTGTAATTCCTCAACAGGATACAAAGATTCCAAGGCAAACTTGCTAGGTATTCTCAAATTGGTAAAGTCTGAGTTCAAGTCAGAGAACCCACCATGATATATGATGTGAGAGTAATCAAGGAAATATCAAATGTCTACCTACAGTCTTTACATAAAATGCAAACACATACACATAAACACATACACATATGCACACACATGTGTGCACATGCACTCACACATATACCTGTGCCCTTTTACAGAATGAAATATGTACATATGTGTGCACATTTTACACATAGAAACCAATGAATAAATAAATAAATAAATAAATAAATAAATAAGATATCACTAACTGGGGTACTAAATGTGTATTTAGTGGTAGATTCCTTTCTAACCTGTGACATCCTGGTTTTGATCTCCAGCACTATGTTAAATTTATCACTTCCTAACCATGTCATCTATTAAGCTCCTTAACAAATAAATAGTAATTGCAATGGAAGAAACAATATTAGTTAATAGTCACTGAGTCTTACATGTTTGACATGAACGTGGCTAAGAGTAGGTCAAGGAATGAGTGAGGAGATATTTATAATTTGTCTGTATTTTCGAAGTTTACAGAGAAAATAACTTGTGAAACATGGTCATTTTTATACCCTCTTGAAGCTAAATGCAACATATCGAATGCCATGTCCTAAGACAGTTTAGTTGATTGTGTTAACATGTTGGGGAAGAATATATACAAACTTATATGTAGTGGGTATTTATGTTTTTTTAAAGACAATGTATTCAGTGAAAATAAATTTAAAGAGATTAATGAGGGAGATGGAGGAAAAAAAAGTCAATAAAATATCTTTGAGTAATTAGTCTTGTGCCTAAATATGTGAAACAAAAAACCTAAATAGGTCAGAATTACTGGTATTTCTCATGAAATAATGAAAACAAATGGATTCTGACAGTTATTCTTACTTCATGAGAAATATGTATTTTGGACAGGGCCCAGTTAATCCTGAGCCTCTATTCCAAGACCTGTATAGGAGAAAACGAATCATTGGAGAAAAAGAATCAATGATAATGGAGATCTTTTGTAGGAACTTTCTGGATCAGAGCCTCGATGACAATATTCACCTGTGTACTCATACAAAGGAAATCACATAATAAATGTAATATTATATGTTTACAAAGCATGAAATGAATAAACAAGTGACATACATGGATCAGCAAGTTAGTCTTACATGTGAAAAATACTGCAAAACGAATAGTGCACATTATTCATGTAAATCCAAAATCTGAAGGAAGGAAGGTATCCCTGGTAAACACAATAAAGAGATACCGAGTCTTACTGAAATATATAATTCTGGCTTTGTGCATGTACTTTTTAAAACTATATAAAGAAATTGCATTGACATATAAAAAAATCTGACTTATCATTTCAAAGATAAAAGCTTTAGATATAAGAATGAGATAATGCTACTCTCTTAGGAATTGCACATTAACATATTTTTCAACAAGGAACCATGGCAACTCAGCTTAATTTTAAATCACTTAGAGAAAAAGTTTGTGTTTGTTAGACAAGATTGCACGTATATGTATATACACAAGCTTAAATATACTAAAGTGCACGTTGCCTTGCTTTCAAGTTTTATGATTAAACTTTATCATAACACAGAATAAAATAGTTATAGAAACACATTAAATCTAAAATCTCAGTAATGTTTCATGACTAAACAGTGCACTTTTCATGCACCTAGCTTGGGTAAGTTAATATGTGCAATAATGAAGATTCTGACAATAATGAATAACAAAGAAAAGACTATCTCTCATTGTCATTCTTTTCCTATTGTGCTGATCTTGTATAAAACACTCAGTAAATATTTTACATACTCATCAGTGTTGGTCTGTGTTTAAACTTACTTTAACATTCTTTCTACCTATACTGTTTCCCCTTTTTCTATTGCTCTGCAGGTGTGGTTTCCCCTTTGATGACATATATATCTTGTATGTTAAAATACATCCTCACATAAGTTAAAATCTTTCAATTGATGTTACATTACAGAACACTTAGCTAACTCGATTTGCAGTGATATACAAATATATGCAAATGTAGAAATTGAACATTTATGAAACATTTTGTAATCTTGCAGTGACATAAGTTGTTACAGTTATAATAATCTTTAGTAGACTATTACTTTTTAACCTTTCATAATAGTAATTATACCTAATGATCATCTAGAAGTCAAGCCAGAGAATCAAGTCTCACATACTTTGTGCTTATATAAACCATATAATGTCACCTAAGATCAAGTTGTACAGAAGTCAAGGAAAAGTATGGAGTTAACCTTTCAGACTATGACAATCATAGATGTCGGTTTAAATTTTATACTTGTCATGCAGCAATTACATGGAGAATGAGTTCTTTAAAGATATAGGATGTCAACAGATTATCTGTCTCTCCATTTCAAATGTGACATTGTTCTAAATTTCAGTCCTAAATTAGAAGTTTTACTTGCAATGTGCTTGTCTGCAATCTAGATAATTAGAAAATGATTAAAGAAAAGAATTCAACATCTCAACACATAAATACATTGTACTGCTCCCTTTACACAGATATATTAACACGGGGTTAACACCGTATGGAAAGCTTTTAGAGACTAAGAAGGGAGGCTCATACATCAGCTTTCTGACACCAACAAACCACTGTGGTCACAGAAATTTCAGTACACGTCAATGTATTATAAAAGTTTTCAAAAGTGAAGAGTTCCAGCCTAGGTTAAGCACATTCACTCCAAAGCATACTCAGCAGGTTGGAGTCTGAGCTTGTCAGGTTTGTCATTTCATTTCAGGCTGTGTCCTTTCCAAAGGATTATTGGTTGTCAGCAGAATCTTTGTTTGTTTTTGCAGTGGCAGAATTCCCACATGATGAGTTTTTTGAGGCTAACAGCAAATAGAATTCAGGTACACCCACCACAGATACACTTCACCTGATAAAGTCATTCTTGTCTGAGTAATCTTCATTTGAATGAAAATCAGATTACTCAGTAGTTTAAATGCAATTGCAATAGTTCATGTTATGTTTCAGTTATCTTGTTTATTATTATTATCATTATTATTATCATCATCATCTTCATCATTCATTATTTAATTTATTTGCATTTCAAATGTTATCCCACACTCAGCCTCCCCTCTATGACCTCCCCCACCCCATTTCCCCTCCACTTTGCCTCTAAGAGGGTACTCCCCCACCTACCCACTCACTCCTGGCTCATACCTCCAGCATCCCCCTGCACAGGAACAACAAAATTCCCAAGGAATAAGATCCTCCCCTCTCACTGATGCCAGATAAGACAGTCCTTTGCTTCATTTATAGCAGGGCCATGGACTAACCCACATGCTCTTTGGTTGGTGGTTTAGTACCTGAGAGCTCTGTGGGGTCTGGCTAGTTGATATTGTTGTTCTTCCTATGAGGGTGTAATCCCCTTCATCTCTTTCAGTCATTCCCCTAACTCTCCATTGGAGTCACTGGGCTCACCCCAATGGTTGACTGTGAATATCTGCATCTGTCTTAGTCACATTCTGGCAGAAACTCTCAATGGACAGCCATACCAGGCTCCTATCTGTAAGCACTTCTTAGCATCAGCAATAGTGTAGGGGGTTGGTGTCTGCTGATGGGATGGATCCCAATGTGGGACAATCTGTGCCATTCAGTTCTTCCAATACAAAAGGGAGGACTCTACAATGTATGCCATCCAGGAGCATGAGTCTTGATGAAAATGAGTGCTTTAAAATTTTGCTCAACAAACAACTACTGGCAAAATTTAGCTTAAACCTTCCAATCATATGAAAATTTAGGAATGACATTTATGCAGTTTCTTAAATATGTGCTTAAGTATACATTAAGTTATGACATGAGAGCATTAAGATGGGGCTTTAAGTATTTATTTTTCAATATAATTATGTGCTGCATTTCAATACTCCCGGACTGTCTACTCTAAAATGGGATGCTTCTGTCAACTCAAATTCATGTGCATCATTTTTCCTTTCAATTCCTGCCTCTAAACTGTCTCACATACCTCTCCTTGCTGTCTTTCAGATTGTAGCTTATTTACTTATTTATTTATGTTACACGTGTGTATGTACATGTGTACATATTTATGCATATGCACATGTAAGGCTGGCCTAAAGTGCATGCCTTCCATGACCCTTGAGGGAAAGGGAAACTGACAGCTCTGCACCTCTCCAAAGTCGGCTGACCTCTTCATCTGCAGAACAGCATAAACACAGTCTCCTGTTCTCCCGATGACCAAAGGTCTACGTTTCCTGAAATTTTGTTTAGTTAAGTACTTTTGGCCAGCTCTAGGTTCTTTTTCTTAACACTTCTCTGCTTCTCACCCACCCACTTAAAACCAACAATATTTGCTGGGGATATTCTCCCTGTATTTATGGATAGACTTGCAGTCTGTACCCTAAATTTAGGCCTCAGGCAGCTCCTGTGGTCCTATACGTTCATCAATCCTCACACCATATATATTCCTCAATACATAAATTAAACATTGTCAGTCTTATGTTACTTGTATATATGTTTTCAAGATTAGCCATTTGGTTTTGGAGACTCTAGGCTTTCCTGTACACACTCTAGCATGTCTTTGGTATTGTTCTTATTTAGCGCATATTTAGGTGGTCATGTTGGTGAGTAGATTAGGTTCTAGTTGAAAGGAGACATAACTTCAAAGTAGGGAAGCTGATTCTCTTGCTCTTACAAAGGGAAGCAATAGAGCAAGAGCTTGAGAGAGAACGAAGGGGCTAAGTAGCCCCTTTTAGAGTGGGCTGGGCTACCTTGTTGCCAGGTAACTGTGGAGCAGGGCTTATTGGCTGTAGTCAGGTGACTGTAGGGGTGAAATCCAGCCAGAATACTAGGAGCTTGGGACATTGCCCTAACCACAGGATAATGGAGGTGAGTGCTTGTGTCTAGGGGCGTAGCTCAGTGTTCCGTCTCCTGTAGAATTTTCTACTAGGTCTCTGGAGAAAGCCCCGCTCAACCAGAACTCAGACTGCCTTTCATGGTCCAACAGCTTTTGAAGACCTGATCTACAGGTAGGTTTTGGGAGCTATGAGTAGAAGGGAAAAGAGAATATTAGAATCCTGTCACTAAATTACCAGACTGAGGACAGATTGGGTAAGAGCCAATAAGAGCAATATGAATGGAAATGTTGATGACCAATAAAAAGTTGAGAGTTTATAAAATAAATAAACAAAAAAACAAAACAAAACAAAGGAAAGTTAGAACCATTATTTATTGGTGTTCAAAAATGATGGCTCCTGGACTACAGACTTCTAAGCATACAGGCTTATCTGACTCATTACAATAGGTATTTAAATGGATGCATGCACTAGGTCTACATCTATTTTCAGACCAGTCTTAGTGTGACAATGACTTACTGCCAGACAAGAATGATAGGCGAGATACTTCTTTGCCCTTAAGGTATATAGTGATCAAGAAAACAATAAAGATCAATTGAAATTTTATACTTTGCTTATGATAGTATGAAAGCTACTTTGGGCAAATTCAAGTTCTTGGAAAAGTTACCCATAATCATTGAGAGAGTCTATTCCCCACCTTCTGAGGTCTTCAGGTGTCCCTTGTTATGACTGCCTCACTTCAGTCTGTGTCTATACTTACTGTAGTTGTTCCACTTCCTCTATTGTCCACTCCATGGTTCTCTCACTGATTGATGTGTGCCCACTCAGAATGACCTCTTCATTGCAACAACCTTAAGGTAATTTCATCTGCAAACTTCTATTCCCCAAATAAAGGAAAATCTGCAGGTTGGAGAGCTAAGGTTTTGAGTATCGAGAGCCTTTATCTATTTAACTACTAATTGATTTCAGAATTACCAATGACCAGCTATGCAGTTCCAGGGAAGATTTACCTGAGAGAACAGTCTTGACTGCTACGTGTTAGTCCTCAACCCACATATTAGGATAACTATAAATTCAATTAGGTGGGTACTCATTGTGTCTCATTAACATTTGATGCTGGACATTTGGAGATTACAAATACATTGTAGATAATTTATGGTCAACACCCTTGATTCCCTTTCCTTTTTTATATTAGGGAATATAAGAAGTGCATAAAGATCATCATTAGGTCTTCTAGGCACCTGGATATCTGTTTAGTTGGTGTTGTCAGAAAGAAGGCCCAATAAGATGACAAAAAGTTTTATTTTCCTCATTTTGGAGATGAATGTGTTCTTCCTTTTACTGGTGTTCTGGGCTAACTGTCTTTTACCATAGACACTGCCCCTGTTAGTTGTTTGTTACACTCAGCTCAGTTTCCCAAGAGCTCTTCCTTAACTGAAACCACAGGTGGAAGGTTGAACACAGATACACGGGTCCACGTTACTGAAGTACCCCGTTCTTTTTTTTCTGGTAGTAACTTTTCTTCTTCATTCCCCACAAATTGTGCAAGAGCCTTCTTCCCAACTCCCTTCTAATAAGATAATAATCTAAGATAAATCCACCACTTGTGTTTGAGAGTTTTAATTAAGGAACATATTTATTTAATAGTCTCATGAAAAAATGAGGAGAAATGTTGCTGCCATCTGTGAAGAGAAGAAACCTAATAGAAACAACTGGCAATTAATATAACCTGTGGAGCAAAGAAGACTTTATGGTCTATCCATGGGAGGCACAATGAATTATAAGGAAGACACAGACATAGTGCACACAAGGACAACATTCAGAGTGAAAGGTAGAACAGAAGTTCCTCTCACAGAGACTGTGAAAGCATGCACAGGGCCTGGAAAATGCTAAGCCAGCTGAGGTTCCAAAGGTAAGCAGAGAAATGGATACAGGCCACATCCCTTACCCAGAAGCTATCTCTAAGTGATATTGGCTTACAAAGAAAGAAAGAGTTTTCTCCAGTAGAGACTCATTTGGAAAACAACTACACATAAGGCCAAGTCCCATGGTCAACAGAAGATGGCCCAAACAAACTGAACGCGTTGACATTTTTGTTGGATTTTGTGCTTGTTTGTTCTTGCTTGCTTGTTGTTTTGTTTTGTTCCATCTCTCATATTGCCTTGTCTTGGTCAACTTTTTCCCTGTAGGCATGCTCACCTATATATCCATGCTTTCTGATTTTGTGTCTTTACAAGATGTCTGTGTTTATAAATGCATGTGTATGTGTACATGTGTTTTTCTGTGGCATGTTTTTTTCTGTTTGTCTGTTTATCCTATTAGAATTTGGTTGTTTTTATTTTATCTTGCAATATTTTATGTTGCTTTTAAATATCTGTTAATTTCTTCATAAGAGAGAGAACATAGTATAGATTTGGGAAGATACGGAGGTTGGGATGATCTGGTGTAAGAGAAATCATAATTAGAATACATCATAAAAAATCTCTTTAAATTTAAAAAGTATACAAACCAAACCAAAACAAAGAAAGTTTCTTGGAAGTATTCTGTTTCAATGTCTACATTTCAGTTCCAGAAACCAGAAAAACTGAATAAAGCATTTTCTCACATAGTTTCTGAACATCTATTTATCTTTGAAAAGCAATAGAAAAACAACACTTTCTACAGAGAATTCGGAGATCCAGAAAAGATATCACATTTATGGACAATTATTTTTTTTTTTTATAAAAGAAACCTGGAATTACATGCACCTGGTCTCATTCAGCGACATAGACACACAGAGAAGCACACACAATGTGCATACACATATATACTATGACACAAAAAGGCACACACAGATATACACACAAGAATTCTGTCAACTGTCCTTTTATTGCTATTACTTAAAAGTTAAATTTAGAAATGACAGGGTGAGAAATAGCTTTAATATTAGAAAAAACTAAAAAAAATAAATAGAAAGGGCAGAGAGAGTACGTAAAATGAAGAAAGAATAGTAAAAATCAAAACAAAAACTTTGAAAAGCAAATCAATATTTTAAGAGAATTAAGAAAAATGCATCAAATAGTATTATGTGTTACATGGAGGTGATTAAAAAGTATATTGTAGTATGTATTTTGATGTGAAAGGTATTTAGGAAACTTCCCAAGGATATACATGGGAAAAGGAAATAGAAAGTAGCAAGTAAAGTTTGTAAGGTGCTGATTAATAAAACTGAGGCACTAATTATGACAAGGTGCCAATATTCAAATATTATTAAGTTACAAATAGGAAGAGAGTATACACTGATATTTGCCAGAAAAATACTGCAAAAGGATCAGTGCTAAATTGTCAGTAGTAATATAGAATGTGCCTGCCTGTTTAGCATAGTGAAAGGTTTGTTATTTCTAAGATCTTTATTAACCTTTGTGGCTCTGTTACTGTGTATAAAGATGAACAAAACAAGTTGAACAAATAAAAGTAAAAATGAAAAGAATTAAATTGGATTTACCAAAGCTGAATAATGACAGTAAGAAGATACTTTCAATTTTCTGAAAAATAGGCATTTCCACTTTAGAAGTCTAAATGCATTTAAGCTTTCTATCAAATTATGGTGAAAAATTTTAAGGTAATCAAAAGCTTCTGTTTGTCTTTTTCCACATGGCAGATCCTGGAGGGACAAAAAACAGGAGCAATAAAACCACTGTGGATGCCAACAAGTGCATGCTGACAGGAACCTGATATAGCTGTCTCCTGAGAGGCTCTGCCTGATATATACAGAGCCTGATACATACAGAGGTGGATGCTCTCAGCCAACCATTGAACTGATCATGGGGTCCCTAGTGGAGAAGTTAGAGAAATGACTGAAGGAGCTGAATGGGGTTTGCAACCCCATAGGAGGAACAATAATATCAACCAACCAGAGCTCCCAGGGTCTAAACCACCAACCAAGGAGTACACATGGAAGGACCCATGGCTCCAGCTGTATATGCGGCAGAGGATGGCCTTGTTGGGCACCAATGGGAGAAGAGGCCCTTGGTTCCATGAGGGCTTGATGTACAGGAATTTGAGGGCAGGGAGGCAGAAGTGGGTGACTGAGTGGGGACACACCCTCATAGAAGCAGGAGGGGGGGATGGGATAGTGGGTTTCAGGGGGTGGAATTGGGAAAGGGAATAACATTTGAAATATAAATAAATAAAATATCCAATAAAAATAAAAATACATTTGAGTAAGAAAAATTTAAGCTTTTAATTATAAAGAACATAGCTTTATAATTATTTTCAAAAGATCTAAGGAAGTTAAAAGTTTAACTAAAACAAACATAGCTAATTTTCAGGTTTATCCTTCCTACTTTCTTTCCTTCCTTTTCCTCTCTTCTTTCCTTTCTTCTTCTCTTACTTCCATTCTTGTTTGCTAATGTGTCAGACAGAATATTTTTTCCATAGAATATTTTCAAAAATCATATCAGAGTGCCTTCCTTTATAACTAAAATGTTTACAAGATGTTTTGAGACTGAACATGGAATTCATCAATTAACTACAGTGGACATTCAGCACATTACCTTCGTTTCTGCCTCTCCAGAGCAGAGGTCCCCTCAGCTTCCTGATCCATATGCCTCCATAGCTGCCTTTATGTGGGTGCTGGAAATACTAACTCAGGTTCTCATGCATGCACAGAGTTTACTCCACCCACTGAGCCAATTTCCCAGCTCTTTGGGTCTTTTAAACTTTTAGAAATTATGTTTTTGTAAGTATTTCCAGTCATTTGAGAAAACTTAAAAGTAGTATTATAAAATGACAACGAATAGGGAACATTACAAAGTCTAAAAGTGTGTCAAGTTTCATAAGAAAGAAAGATTCCTAAATTTGCTGAATTTAACTATTTATTAAAATAAGTAACCAATGATTATATAGGCAAAATATAAACTGTAGTAGTCAAAATATAAAATATAATATTAAAGTTGTATTTGTTGAATAAAGGTAGATGCTGCATGGAGATTATTTCAGAGGTAACGGTCAGTGTACATTCTCATGTAGTAAATTATGCAATGGTTATAAGTATACATAAAATAGAACTGACTATTAAAGATAAAGAAAAATGAGACATGGTAGCTATGAGAGGAGCAGGGAATGGCAAGGGAGTACAGAGGGGGAACTGTGTCTTTTATAATCCTATCATAGATATCCCTTTTAGATATCATGTGCATCCTGTGTTCATGATAAACCAAAGAACTGAAGTTGTTTAACAAAGACTATTAGTTACATAGCATCTTATGTCATATAAATCTCTTCATTCAAAATTTAATTACTAAAATCCTGTTGTATGTTTTCATGAAAAGTAATGTAGTTAGGGAGATAAAATAGGTTACATTCCATTAGCTTAAAGACAGTCCTTTTCCTCTCTCTGACTTGCTCACTTACTATTTATCAGAAAATGATGCTTTGTATCTAGAGGAAATATTTATCACAAGATGATATAAGATTTGATAAGAAAGATAAACATAATCTTGTTTAATATTATTTTGAACATAGTAGAATATAGTCTATCTTAATGCCTAATCTAAAAGTGGAAATATCTGTAATTAGGTCTAATAAAAATTTAAGAGCAATGCTACAAGCTTCTCTTCTTTTTTAATGAGAATGTTTTGGACTATGTAATGACAAATGTCTGTTTTTTTTTTACTTTGTGTATACAGTTCTTATTACCATGACCATAAAAGTAGGAGCGAGCATGTTTGAAAATAAAACATCATGAAGTCTTATGCTGAAAAATACAACTGCCCTTATGATAAGGCAGCCCTCTACTTAATACAAGCATTATTCAGAAATTCTCTTAATATATTCAGAAGCATTTTTTTTTACTATCAAATGTAAACCTTTCTAAAGTTTTATAGTTCTCTATGGCATTACATGACCCACCTCATTCACAGTCCTAAAATGTAGCTGAAAATAATTTTAAATAATTATCAAGTCTCATGAAATTATTTCAAGTACAAGATTGAGTTTAAATGTTAGATAACAATTTATTTTAAAATTAATTTTTATATTTTCAAATGTGAAATATCCATTCTTCTCCCATATATTTAGAACAGTGTCTACAGTTTTTATTGAAATAGAGACTGTATATTGTTGAAATTTTAGTAAAAACATTTAAAATATCGTATCTAAGAAGCACACATGTCAGCTAAAATGTACTGAATTGAAATGTTGTAAATTCAGAGAACTTTCTTCCAATGTGTGTGATGCTTACAACTATTAGTCATCCTATGTAGTTCAACCAATAAAGGTGTGACAGTAACAGAATTTTGATGTATTTAGAGAACTAGCGACCTTTTATGACCCAAGTTTTCCATTTTAAATGGTATTTTAGGTAAAGAATAAAGAATATCATCTCCAAACCTAGAATCTTTCTGTAAGCCCATACCTTCAATTCCTTATTTTATCCATGTAAATTTAGACAGGTGAGATGATATAATCAAAGAGAATCACCCATCAGCAATCATAGCAAAAATAATATGTGCTATTTTGCAACTTCAAACTGCTCTCTGTCAATAATTGGACAACTAAAGAAAGATATTTATAATTAATAACCAGCCCAACATGACCCCCATCCCATGGGCAAGCACTGGTCCCGGATACTTGCAGACAGAGTCTACCATGGCTGTCCTCTGAGAGGCTCCACCCAGAAGCTGACTCAGACAGATGCAGACATCCACAGGCAGAGAGTGGATGGAGCTTGGGGACTCTTAATGGAAGAATAGGAAGAAGGATTGAGGTCCCCTGAGGGGATAGGACCTCCACACAAAGACCAACAGAGTCAACTAAACTGGACACTTAGGGCTTTTAGAGACTGAACCACCAACCAAAAGTCATACACAGGCTGGACAACTTGGTCTTCATGTGTGTCCCAAACAAATGTATTGGGGGTGAAGGAACTACCTAAAGCTGTTGCCTGCACATGGGATATATAGCTGATCTGCTTTGTCTGGCCTCAGTGGGAAAGGATGCACCTATCCTTGCAGAGACTTGGTGTGCCAGGGTGGGGACATACCCAGGGGTGGGACCACCCCACCGGCTCATAAGAGAAGGGGAGGGAGGCAAAGAGAGGGATTGTGGGAAGGGGGAATGCCAGACACTCTGCCTACAGAACCAGGTGAGAGAGAGAACCCTATCCAACCAAACCTGAGGAGGATGGTGAGTGTCACGGCTGGGATCTCCTGCCATCCAGAGAATGACCACCTTGAGCAGGGAGTCTGTCAAAGCAGGAGTTCGTTTTATTGTGTTGATCTTTTCTTTATAAAGGGCTGAGAGAGGAGGTGGAGTTTTTGCTGAGGTGAGATGACATAGGAGGAGGGGAAAGTTGACCAAGGGTATGGGGTGACTGACAGAGCCAACAAAGTTACTCTATGTCAGCTGTAGCTAGGCAAAGGCAGGCTTCAGTAAGTCGCACTGAGTCACTCCAGTATGGACATTTACAAAATTCCAGCCAAGTTCAGGTTTGTCCTCAAGGCCCAAACCGGGGCCAAATAGGGCCCAACAAGGGAACAGGGAGCGGGGAAGTGAGCAGGATATAAAGTGAATAAGTAATAATAAATAAATATAATTATACCTACATAAATTAACTATTACCTGTCTCTCCTTTCCTCTCCCTCCCTCCCTCCTTCCCTCCCTCCCACTCTCTCTCTTGCTCTCTCTCTCTCTCTCTCTCTCTCTCTCTCTCTCTCTCTCTCTCTCTCTCTCTCTCTCTCTCTCTCTCTCTGTATGTGTGTGTGTGCTTAGAGATAAAGTGTGTGACCATCCTCTGTCCCAGTTTTCCCTTCTAGATGTATTCATCTATGGAAAATTATAACATAGATACTTGTGTTAGGTATTTTTCTTTTATTCTTGAGATTATAATTTAGTTACATCATTTCTAATTTCCCTTTCCTTCCTCTACCACCCCTACACTCCTCCTTACTATCTTGCTTATTCATAGACTCTTTTGCATTTATTGTAGTTATAAGCATAAAAGTCTATATATAAGCACATGCATTTCTACAAATAGCTGAGTCAGATCTGTATGATATTACTTGTATGTACGTTTGCAGAGCTGGCCATTTGGTATTGCACATCAACTTGGTGAAATTTTCCCTATAGAGACAGTGTATCTCACTCTACATTCTTCAGAAGCCTGTGGTATTTTTATGTATGGTTAAGGCACTGTGTGCATGCCTCCATTCATTCACCCTCACTATTGTTGTCCTTGTTTATTCATGTTTAAGTAGCCATGTTGGTAAAAATTTTTGGTGTAATCTAGTAATGTCAGAAGGTACACTTCAGTTAGTATAATTTGTATAGGCTGATTTTGGTCAGTGACAACAATACCTAATTTCATATTACATGTAGTCTTTCAGTCAGCTTTGCTTTTTAAAAATGAAGTAGTTTTGAAGATATGAAACATTTTAATACCAATTTTATTTGTCTTCATCCCATCATCACAGCCCCATTCTGACCTGTAAAAGAGATAAGGAAGAATCCTAGTTCCTAAACTGAGCCCTATCATATGAGATCCTGTAAGGAGACAAATCTACAATTCCTGGACAACTAACTGGTGGGGGCAGGTGTGATAGACAGTGAGGTCAGTATGTGCGACCTATATCACCTACCATAGCAGCAGCTGAATAACTTGCAGTGTTCCATGCAACTTTCAAAAGCCCAAAATACAACCAAATTTTCTCACTACAATAAATTGGAATTGTAGATTAAAGTTATAATTTATATTAAAGCAAGTACGATTTTCTGATATTAATAGGTGGTATGTAGGAGGCACAATCTAATTTGTAACTGACAATAGAAATTAAAAATCAGATAAGGGATACATTTTTACAAGTGTTTCAGGGACATTATTACTAATTATTTTACAGGGTTTGTTCATGTAACACTAACCTTAATTCTATAAAATCATGACCAAGTAATTTGACCTTCATTTGATGAAAAAATTTAATAAATGACTTAACAACTAGTATTTTTTCTTTTTTTATTGGTTTAAATTTTATTGCAATATGATGAAAAAAAATACATGATTTCAATTTATCTGAATTTGTTAACATTTAAAAGCATATTTTACATAAATGGAATTAAATCACATTCTTGTTTCCCTTTTGTACCTCAACTCCTCCCAGAGACCCCCTTCAATACCTAC
>NW_022196914.1:19834718-19848541 GCF_008632895.1 Mastomys coucha
ACAGCAATAATGAAAATACATATTTTTCTCAATATAAATTTTAAATAACTCCAAACATATTAACTGTATATTTTGAAATAATATATCCCTCTAGTATTTTTTAAATGAACAAAAATATATAAAGTCTTTTTGTTTGTTTGGTTGTTTGTTTTGTATTTAGTAGATTTTACAGAACTATGGTTAATGTTCATGGACTGTCATCAGTCCACAGAGATTAGAACTGCCTAGTCTTTGTGAATCTTATGCTTTTTTAGTGGCCATTCTAGTAGGCGTTAAGATCTACCATCTTCTGCTTCCTAGTTCCCTGACTACTGATGTCATGTGTTCTATATGCTTGGTGACCTTCTTTACATATCCTTTGAAGAAATCTTTCTAGGTCCTCTGACCATTAATAGTTAGGTTGTTTACTCTGGTTGAATTTTAGTAGTCATATCCACAAAAGCATTGGCCTACCCAAGGGAGCTGACGATACTCTGCCCTGGGAATTTGAATTTCAGCTCTTAGCTTTGCTCTTTGCTGACTTTGAGTTATTCTTTGTGTGTGATATAAGCTGACTTTATACTCTTCACATGTGGAAAACTAGCTTTGCATGTTGCCCTTTGGTGGGAAAATATCTCACCATGTATGGTGGGGCTGTTTCTGAGCCCACTCTCTCTTGTGGCTTCTGTCTATCTTCATGCCAACACCACTGCTTTAATTACTGGAGAATTATAATAAAAGTTTGAAATCAGAAAGTGTTTGTTCTATAATAAAAATTTGAATTCAGAAAAAAAAACACACCCTGTAAAATTAGTAGTAGTAATTAATATAATAAGCTTAAAATCTTGGCTCTTATTGTGGTATAAGCCCAAAGTAAGAACAATTTTTAGACATTGGATTTCATTGTAATAAGGCTGTACTTCAATGATCCTCACATCACCAAAGGATTTCACCTCCATCATAGCTAAGCTGAGAGTTGGCAGTTCTGCTGTGCCAAGGAATGAACTGTAGGTGGGATTTTTAGATACAGGCTTTCTGTTATGGTCAAAGCTATTTGACTGGAGTGAGTGACTTTATTCTTAGCCTACAGAGAATATGTTACTTGTCCTTTTTTGTTTACTGCATTTAAAAGTCTTTCTTTGTTTAGTGCATTTGGTGTTTTGATTATTATGTGGCAGGAGGAATTTCTTTTCTGGTCCAGTCTATTTGGAGTTCTGTAGGCTTCTTGTATGTTCATGGGCATCTCTTTCTTAAGGTTAGGAAATTCCTAAGTATGCAAGGAAGTGGATCTCCATATCTATATCTGGTTCTTGTTTCTTCTATACTTTTCTTTCTGCTCATTTGTTTTGTCTTAATCTGATGGGTCAGTTTTGTTTTATCTTATTTTATTATTTATTTCTTTAAATTCTCTTTATTTTCTAATAAGAGACAGAGAAGCAGTGGATACAGATAGGATGGGTGTTGGGAAGAACTGGGAGGAGTATAGAGTGGGCAACCCCTAATCAGGATATAATATGTGGGAAAAAATATATTTTTCATAAAAAGAAAAATAAATTTATTTTTAGTTAAAAAGGACACTATTTTCCTCTCTACAAAAACAAACACAAGAGCAAATAAAATGCAATAAAATTTTCCATCTTTTATAATTATGAGCATGAACTGTTTCTAATACTATCACAAGTAAATTCAAGTAGCTAAATCCCATGTTGTCTCTCTTCTGCATGAATATTGCACCACTCTTCCCAAAGTGTTATGGGAGAATAAGAGAACACATTGGGTTCTCTAGATTACTAAAACATAATATTCCTTTTTTTCTAACTCTACAAATGCTGCTTATTTTACAGGACTATGCATACATAATGATTATACTATAATCAGGACCTAGAAAAAAACAGAGAAAAGGCGAAAATGTTACTTTCTTCCCTTCTCATATAACAGATCATAATATGGTAATTACATTGCCTCTTATATGGTATCATGATAATTAGCTTAATCAACTTGACAATGATTGTAATGAGACTAATGCACTTGGCAGGCAGAAATGTTCATAGTGGAAAACTCTAAAATCTCAGTGTGATTAAATGTCTTTACTCCCTTCACTTTGGTGATACAAAACTAACATTATTACAAAACAAATTTGACCATTTCAGATATCTGCCTCAATGCTCTCAAACCTTCCCATTTCTTAATAACCAATATTTAACCAATATTTAAGTTTCTTGGTTGGTACTCAGGGCCTCTGAAAATATTATATGACTGGTTTCTAGAATGTCTGCTCACATCTGTCTAGATACCATTAAGAAAGATAGATTATGAAGGCATGGACTCATCCAAAAAAGTAGCTTAAGCACTTCTTCGCGAGAGTATGTTGTTTCTGAACATGTGACTATGGGTACATTTCAAATTCTGCCAAAGAACACACTTGAACATGGGTGAAAGGTGATTCTCTTCCTCTGCTCTTCACATTCTGATATTTTATGATTATCATTATTTAAATTCCAACCAACAGTTATAGGAGCTATGAATATTTTAGTATATATGTATATATATATATATATATGTGTATATATATATATATATATATATATATATATATATATATATATATATATATATATATACATGTTCTCTGTACACACACACACACACACACACACACACACACATATATATATATATATGTATATATAACAGATTTGGGTCAAGTGTAGTTAATTGTCTCATCTTTTAAGAGACCTTTTTATTTTCTCTAGTAGAATGAGTAACATAGGTGACCTTATTCCCAAGAGTAAATGTCATCCTGTCACGTAAGCTTGCAAACTTTCCAAAACAAGCTCATTAGCAGATAATGATGCCAGAAGAGTAACTTTTTAAATGTCAATAAATACATTTTACATCTTTCTGATAATCTCTGAAAAGCAAGGAGGTAATTATCAGAAAAATGCATTTCTCTGTAGATAAGGTTATAATTCTGTAACACTTCAGAAGTTGTATTTAAAACAAAGCATATCAACAGTTCTTTCTCACAGTGTGAGATTCTTAATGATATTCTCATCTACACATGACCTATTTAAAGAGGACTCAGCTGATGGTATGTAACAAGCATGAAATGATAGCAAAATTTTCAGTAATGTCTGGTTCAGCCATTTCATTCTGTTTCCAAATTATCTCAAAAATAGTTTTCTGTAATACTCAAGTTTCAAGAAAAGAGACTGGTATAGAATGGGCTGTGGTGGGGTTGATGAGGATTAAATGCTTATGCACATGTGCACATAAGAGAGAGAAAGAGAGACATTCAAGGCCATAGTTATCAAAAGCAACCCTGATCAGGTTTCACATAGTACAGATGTATACAAGTGACTTTGAATACATTTTGTTCATGCTGAGGATTATGTACAGGTTGCTATGTCACAGTGCATTCAGCAAATTTTCTTAATAAAACAGTTTAATCTGGGTTTTAGGTGTTAGGAGAAAGGGTAGGTGGTCATTTTAAAGAAATTAGAACTATTTAAAATAGACGTCAATAAATAAGTGTTAAAAAAAAAAAGAACCATAATATTCATTGCAATGTGATATCCATAGTTAAAATTTGAGTTTAAATCACTTATCTAGGAACACTATAGAGTGCTTTTTAGGGAAAGGGACTGTATATTTAACCCCTCTAAGACTTATTTAATGACCAATGTGTCCTTGTGTTTCAGGACTCCAAGGCATTTTAATTGGATTTTGATGAATGAAAAATAAATAAATAAATTTACATTTGTAGAGCACAATTCTTAAAAGAACAGAGAGCACTGTTTAACTGCCAAATGCTGCACTCTATCTAATTTTCTAGCACAGTATTATAATTCTGAAATGAATCACACACTTGTAGGAATTCTAAAGAAATGTAAGGATCAAAGACTCACAAAGATTCCTGTGTGAATGGTATAGTATCAGAGCAAAGCCTTGACAAAATCCTGTTTTTAAGGTATGATATGTCTGCTGTGATCTCAGCTATAGAATTAAAAGAAAGTCACATACAGTCCTGAGGTGGCTCATCCATTCTCTTTCCTAGGAGCAGCTTCCCCATACTACCACTGTCTCTTAATTTCTAGACATGCTACTATATCTTCTACAGCTGAAAGGGGGGGATATTTACAAATGGTAAGTCATTTGATTGTTTTTGTTCAATGAAATGTAAAAACTGAGGCAAGGTCTGTGAAATTCAATATGCTGTGGCATGTATGAACATATGGATTCTGAAAACATTGCTATTATTTCTGGAACTTTTAAATGGGAAATGCTATAAACATAGATGGTTGTTATGCAATTTGTGTAAGATGAATGTTGTGAAAGTTTTCTTCTTGCTTCTTAACTTTCCTGAACTATGCAATCCACTTGGCACTGAGAGGTGAAGATGGTCATGCTGGTTTCTCTATCCATTCTCATTTTCTACCTCCAGGGAGGGTGTTAAGGCTTTCTATGTCCAAAGTGATTACTAACTGTGAAAATCAAATCATTATTGATTTGTTTGCAAACCCGAGTTTTCCAAAAGTATGACACAATGAACATACTACCAAGCTAGTGCGTTTTTCCAGAGAATTCAATAATATAATTTTAAACACAAACACTGGATAAGAAAAATGAAACTTCTTATTAAATGAATATAAAATATTACATAAATGTTGATTTTTTAAAGAAAAAATGAGAGAAACCAGAACACAATAAAATTTCTCAATAAGAATCTTGTGATCACTGTACATTTTATTTGCATGACTGTATCTTCATCTTGTTTTCTACTTCTATGTTCATAACAAATTTCACAGTGGTTTGCTCTTTGAGCTACCTTTATTCTTTATATATATAAAAAAATACCTAAAATAAAAGTTAAAAAACAACACTTAAAATAGTAATGGTTTGAACAATTTGTTTTTCCAGCATGATTTTTTCTTTGTCATGGGCACTTGTGCTGGTGAAAGTATTTACCATTTGTATCTTGTAACTCACTTTTCTTGGAACCAGTGAGTTCTAAGAAGAGGAAAAAATAAATGGGGATGGTGATAGGTTAGGGGTTGTATATGGCATGGGAGAGGGTATGAAAGTGGGTATGGGAAAACACATTGTATGCACATATGAACTGCTGAAAGAAGAAATAACCACGGTTATTTTTACTTTTTGTGTACATTTTTTAGTTGTAAATAGATTCTTCTCTGATATACCAACCACAGTTTTCCTTCCCTCTACTCTTCCTAACCCTATCCCCATGTGCCCTCTCTCCCAAATCCACTTGCCCTTAGTTTTCTCTTTAGAAAAGAGCAGTGCACTAAAAGACAAAAATCACATATTAGGATTTATTTTATGTTCTTTGGATTTTCTATGATACTTATTTTAAACTTTTCCTGTCCTATAATTTTACAATGTTACCCAAGAGTATTATCAACATGTTTCTTGTAATTAAATATATAGATAATGTGAGTAGCTTTCTTAGAGATTATAGAAAACGATTTTTAAAGATGTGATCAGATGTTGAAGTTTGGTCTGTTGCTATATATTGTAACGCTGAGTGCAGGCCACCAAGTCCTAGTTGCCCCAAAGATGAGAGAGTCTACATGTAGACCCAAATGACACTATACTACCTTGTCCCCAAGTTATTTTAACTGGTGAAAAAAGATGCCAATAGCCAATAGGTGGACAGAAGAATCATAAAGGAGGGTTTAGGATTCTAGGCTGGGAATCAAAGGAGAATCATGAGGGGGAGGAGAAAAAGATGAAGATAGGTGAGTGATGAAATCATAGCCATGACATTGGCTAATTGGAGTTCAGAGCAGCACAGACAAAATGTGGCAAACTATATAATGGGATTATTGGCTGGGAAATAGACATAATAGCATTCTGGATAGTTACCTGCCTAGCTCTTGTGCTGATTAAGGTTTATTGTGAATATGAAGTTTATGTGTATCCTTTATCCAGGAACTAAATAGTTAAAGGTGGGGTAGAAGCCCTTAATCAGGATTAAAATTCTCAGTAATAATACTCAAATGTAATCACCATGCCCACTCCAATGAAGTCTTGTGATGAGCCAAAAAGCTTGGCCATAGACCAAAGGCGAAAAAACTTCAAAGGAAGTCAGTTTCTTGGAGTTCATTCGTGGCAATTCCTAACTCAGAGGTAGCCCAGATATGTCCTTGTGAACTCGCATGTTAGGTGCCCACCAAGATAGGATTTATTAATTGCTAGACAAAATTGGACATTGCTCTCTGACCTTTACCAATGTTCCAACATCTTAGCCAAACCTTGGCTTAGAATTTCATAAAGAATGTTACCCATCCAGACTAATTGCCTTTGGCATTGTGGGTAGGGCATTGAAGCTTGCTGAATGGGAGACTTATCCCAGGGCAAGGTCAAGTAGAATCCTCATTCTCAGTCATGTACTGCAGCTGAACCACTCCTAGCAATTAGCAAGAAAGAGAGTAGCCCAGATGATTAACATAGTGGGCATGATTAACATAGTGGGCGTTTTACTAAGGATGGGCGGGACCTTGAGCTGTGTGTGTGTGTGTGTGTGTGTGTCTGTGTGTGTGTGTGTGTCAGTGTGTGTGTGTGTCAGTGTGCAGCAGTTGGCATTTGAGATTCAAGCTTCGAGCCTCTACCCTCCTGGATGGCACATTCCCAGTCCCCCCATTCCCCCACCCTGAGACTCCAGCCCGGCCCATGCAGGCTCGAGTGTGCTCCAAGGCCAGGCTGCTGTTTTAGACCCAGTGTGTTTTAGATGGCCTCAGATCTACTGAGAGAGACCCAGACTGGCTGGCCCGTGGCAAGTAATAAATAGAATTTTATTTAGATTAACAAGAGTTAATTTTATTTCATGCAGAATTTAGAGAAAATATAAATTCTAACACATTCTTAACTTATATTCCCTAATAAATCTTAATAGTCATCTCATCTACCTGTCCCATAAGAAAATGTAGAACAGAAGTACCTATATCATATAGAACAGAACCATCTAGATTTTAAGGATGTGGCCTAATGAAACCAGGAATTGGAAATTCAATGTTGCCTCAGACTCAAGAACAATAACCTTAAATGTGAATCAAGGCTCACTCTGGTTTAATAAGGAGACATGGATCAATGGTCCATGAGATAACATCAAAGGACAGTGATAAATTTGTGCCCTTTGCAACAGTGCAGCTGGAGGAAAACCCAGAGATGGGAGGGAAAAGTTTAAGCTGTGCAAAAGCATTATCACTAAACATATTTGTTACAGTAACTGATGGTTCCAGAGTTTAGATGAGCCACTTTGAAGAAGACCCAGTGCTGACTTTTTCTTTAATTGAAACTTTGAAAATGTTTGGAAAATAAGAGTAGGGTGAATCATCCTATCCTTACGATATGAGATTCATTGTTTTTGGTCTATTGGCATAACAAAATATCACATACTATGATGTTTTGAAAAAAGAATGTACTTTCTTTACTCTTCTGGGGGCTACAAACCCAGTCATGCTGCCAGAATGATTGGTTATTGGTGATAGCTCTTCTTGGCTTATAAATAATTGTCTTCTCAGGTGTTACAGTGAAAAGAGAGGGAGAGGTTCTTTGCTGTCTCTTTTACTTTTCTTTTTATTTCTTTATTTTTTATTTTATTTTTTTATTGGTTTGCAAAGGACAATAAAATTTTATTTCATCAAAATAACATGTCTCCACTGTGGAATCATTCATCATCTTTCCTTTCCTCTAATCTATGCATACACACAGAGACAGACACACAAATACACAGACACATACACAGACAGACACACAAATACACACACACACACACACACACACCATTCTTTCTCACTTATGTTGATCCAAATTGAACAATAATAAGTGATTATGAAGGCATAATAATTTGGCTTATAAGTAAACCACATGCTTTCACTGGAGAATGGAAGGTGAGACAAGTTTTGCATTTGGCTTGACTTGATATATCGTCTTTATAGACCAAGTATTACAAAAGCCAGAAACTGAAAATCCTATCAAAAATAAAGATAGTCCTAGCTTGCCTTACCTCAGTGGAAGGCCAACATTCATGGAAGGTAAATAGTGCTCTTACTACTGGGTATTCAATAGAGAAGAATAGACCCTGGTCACCAATGTCTGTTTTGAAGTCTGGGGAGAGACTGAGCAGTGATCACACACAGAAAAGAAATGTCTATGTCATTAAATGCAGAATCTCAGCATGACTTTAGTATACATTAACCAAAGGGTCTGAAAGAGGGTGGTTTTCTTAGTTTGAGGTTTATTCCTACGAAGGGACTCCATGACCAAGGCAACTGTTATAAAGGTAAACATTTAATTGGGGTTGGCTTACCACTTCAGAGGTTCAGTCCATCATCATGGTGGGAAGCATGGCAATGTGCAATCATGGGTCTGAAGAGAGGAGAGTTCTACATCTTGATGCAGAGGCAGCAGCAGGAGACCTACTCTTCCACACTGGGCAGGGCTTGAGCAATAGGATCCCTCAAAGCCTACCTACTCAGTGACATACTTCCTCTATTAAGACCATGGCTCCTAATAGTGACACTTACCATGGACCAAGCATATTCAAATCATCACATTCCACTCCCTGACATTCAAAGGCTTGTTCAAATGCATGAATCTATGGTGGTCATACCTGGCCATAGCATAATACAAAATACATTTAGTCTTGCTCCAGACATCTCCATAGTCTATAACAGTCTTGATAATGTTAAGTTCAAAGTTCAAAGCCTCTTCTATGATTCATGCAATCTCTTAACTCTAATATTATATAAATTCAAAATCAAAAAACATATAACATACCTCTAACACATTATGTCACAGGATATACATTATTGTTCTAAAACGTCTTAATGAGGAAATACTGGACAAAAGAGAATAAAAAAACAGCTGGGCAAACTATAAACTACATCTCCATGTCTGATGTCAAATTCCTTTCAGCACTGATGACTGCAACAAACTTCTTTCACTTGGTCTGGTTCTACTCCATGTCAATAGCTTTTCTCCACAGATATCCTACAGCTCTGGCATATTTAACATCTTGGGGAAAATCCAAGGCAACTTCAACTTGACTGCTTTTTGTTCCAATGACTGGGATCCACACTTGATCTTCTGACATCCCCCATAAGGCTTGGGTCTCTTCTCCAGCTCTGCATCCTCTAGTTGACTCCACTTCACTGCTACTGTTCTTCCTGGTAGTCATTCCATTTTACTAGTATCTCAAATATACTGGGATCTTCTGCTGCTAATAGACTTCACAAATAGGCTCTCATAGTGTCTCTTCATGGTGCCAAACCTCAACTTTTTTGCATGACCTTTTCAATCCTGAGACATCAATTGCAACCAAGACTGCACTTCACCAGCGGCCTTCCCTGGCCTCTCAGAGTGCCAAGCCTCAGCTGTTCTCCATGACCCCTTCATACCTTCCAAACCAGTACCACCTGGGTGACTTTTACACATTACCAAGTCAAGCTGTAGAACTATGAACAACCTTGGTTATCTCTGGAACTCAGCTTCTTAGTGCTCTCAGAAAATACTTCCCAGATTTATTCCTCGGGGATTTTGGTCTCTTCTTAATCACCACTAAAATCTGAGCCCCAGCTAATAAGCATCAATTGTCCCAGTAACACCTTTGATTTTGTTTTGTTTTGTTTTAACTTTAAACAATTTTCTAGTATACAAAGTTTGCCACATCCTTGGACATTTCTCTTCTTTGTATATCATCATTCCTATCCTCCACAGAAAGGCTGCTTCTGAAGCTCTTATGTAAAGACACAGTGCTATAGTCCTGATGCTAATAGTGCAGTAGATATGCCTCAGAGATTTAAGTGGAAAGCAAGACCTTGGTATATGGCCCTTCCACCTAGAATCAGGAATGTACAAATGTCTTTATTTAAAGATATAATATTATCTGTATGCATGGACAATGACAACAGTAAGCCATTCTATACTGTCAATGGAAATGATCAGCCAAACTTCTGTCCAGTCATTTTCTTTATGTGACTTCTCTGAAGTTATGAGTGAGGAACCTGCCTTGTGTTTCCTGTCACAGTTCATTAATAAAGGCAAAGCACTATTCTAGGACTTAGAACATGCTATCTCCCATACCCATCCCTTTCTCTCCATTGCACCCATTCCAGGGTCCTTCTCTTCTTTAGGGATTTCTGTCTCTACATCTTTGACTGTAGTTAGTAAGGAGGCCACCCCAGCACCAGCCATTAAAGCAGTCTTACAATCTTCATTGGATGAATGATTCCTTTTTCTTCCATGTTCACAAAATCTCAAATCATAGAATCCTAACCAACTTCTGAGGAACTCTGAAGAGTTTTCTCAATTATGAAATATCTTCAATACCTGCATTCTTAACAATCATCATTGCAAGAATTTTACTGTTCTTTTAATAATTTCTATACATATTTTCTAACCTTCAATAGCAGGCTTTAATGAATCCAAGGCTGGGATGCCATGATGCAAAGCTTGGGACCCTCCTAGAACAATACATCCTTCAACAGCTGCTCTACCACTACTTGTTTCTAGAACCAAGAAGCAGCCCTAGCAACAACCATAACTGTCCTAAAAACAGTCACTCAACCCTTAGTAATGGGAAGTATCCAATGTTCCAGATGCTTATTCAAGTTAAGTACAATTGTATATAACAAGCTGAAATCATTGCGAGCAAATGAAAATGATCCAAGCTGTAATTTCTTAAATGTTAGCCAATCACGTACCTGCCAAGTTGAAAAGGCTCTTACCCTCCTAAAACTGTGATAAAAACACAAAGCTTTATAAGCTCGGGGACTTCCACACCATCCACTCTTGGAGAAGCTGGGGAGGTCCTAGCTCTAGCCTGAATAAAGATTTGTTGCTTTTGCATAGGAGTTGAACTCCTGCTGGTCTCTGGTGCTCTGTGGGGACCTCCCAACTGGGCCATAATATAGCATCTATCTTCTCCAAATTATAATTTAACATATAAATTCAACTGTATATTTAAAGCTGATGATGGGATACATGTGATTTTATCATAACACTAAGTGAAATCGAAAATTAGAAGGAAGAAATTGCTAATGTGATTAGTTAAGCCAATGTAAAATCAGTAATATAATTTTTTAGTTATTTTAAGAGGATAACAAAATCTAAAAGGCTTCTAAAGATGGAAAAGATACTATGCTTGAGAATAGAAACCACAGATCTGATAATCTTGTCATTTCACAAAGATCAGCAAATATAACATAGGCATTAGAGGACTTTGTTTTTCTATTTAAAGTCAATAAAATACTACAAAGAACAGCCAAATGAAGTGTATAAAGATCACTGTTTTTGTTGTTGTTAAAAAAAATTTATGTAAGTTCTTTTAAAATTATTTTAATCTTTAAATTATTTATGTATCAAAAGCTATAAACTAAGGTATATTGAAAAATGAACAATATCCAGTATAACCAGAAAATTATCAAACTATTTGACTATATTATAATAGTATTTATAACAGATTTAATACAAGTTGTTATGTGTGGAGTATTTAACTCTAAGTTATTCCTTGCTTCTCAAATATAAAGAAATATTACCTAATCATACACTTGAACTTTCACATCTAAACATGTAAACAAAGCCATGAGAAAGTACAATAATGTACAATAATGAGAAAGTATAATAATGTAGAAGATAAAATGCTAGGTTGTATTTGATTTTATAAGTTTATATTTCAGAATATTGAGTGATTTTTTTGCACCATAACTTAAAACTGACAGTATGCCATAAATTAAACTTCACCAGTATATATATATATTTGCTATAGCAAATATGAATCAGACACACAGAAAAACTATTGCCTATCTGAAGCATTCATGTAATGTCATTTTCTGGAAGGTAAAAATAAAATTGTACATGTGGATTGAGCTCTAATATTTTACATAATTTCATTTCATTTCTCTTATCGATGTCTAAATTTTATTTGAAAGAAAGGTTTATTATTGGAAAGCAGTAGCAACTCAATTGGAAACAAATGGAAAGATTTCTACATTCTGAAGTGAAAAAGAGGTTTTCTTTATTTCATCAAACTTCTTGAGTATCTCCAAAAGGCTTACTGTCAAACTTCAAAAAGATTATGAGATATATTTTATATGTTATTGGAAGACTAGAACATCAAGGATACAAAGATGGCATCTGGAATGCATAACTATTTCAACACAATAGTTGAATTGTTCAATTTGCTTAGATGGATTATTGGGGAAAATTATAATCCACAATGCCTTAAGATATAAAACTATTAACAGTGCTTGAAAGTGAATATGCCCATCTTTTTTATTCAGTCAGACACTTTTTAATGGAAACTTTCAAAGGTCTCAAATAAAATGAAGCATAATATGTAAGACAAGACCAACCTCATACATATGGGACAGTCATTAGAAAAGTGATGGCTATACATTGGAGAGCTATACTCCTGTGTGTCCACATCTGAAAAACTGGATATGATGTGATATGTAAATAATGTAAAAGATAAGAGACATTATCAAATTAAGTGAATCATTTGAGGTGTTGTAATAATTTATCTTATGAATGGTTCTCAAGGTAGCATAGAATTGACCATCCTATACAAATGGTTAAATTCATTCTAATTCTATGAGTAGGAGCATTAGGTACAGAAAATATGTGTAGAGATCACTGTGGTTTTACTGAGGCTGATGTCAAACTCATAATGTAGCCAGTGCTGCCAATGACCTCGTGATTCTGATCCACTGATTCCACTCTCCAGATGATGAAGTATAGGCAAAAGCCACTATATACTTCCTATTCAGTCTGTCTTCATTAATGCATCATCTCTGTCTCCTTTATGTTAAAAAAGCTCTGTTAACCCATCTTTAGATTGTATATTTCTTTTGCTTGGTGTGGTGTTTTGAATTGCTGTGGCCAAATAAACTCATTCATTTGAATTCTTGACCCATAAGAAGTGGTACAATTAGGAGGTGAGGCCTTGTTGAAGAAAATGTATGTCATTGTTGGGGTGGTTGAAGTCTCCTAATGCTCAAGCTCCACCCAGTGTGGAATCAGAGCATCCTCCTGGCTGCCTGCAGAAGGCAGAATCCTTCTGTTGTCTTAGGATCAAGACACAGAACTCTCAGCTCCTTCAGCACCATGTCTTCGCCATACTGCCATGTTGCCTACCACAATATTGCTTCTTATCTGAAGAAACACAGGCATGGTGGATACTGACATATATGTGCATATGACTTTTGCAATGCTTGTTCTAGACTTAGAACTAGCAAGCAAAAACACCTAAAGCTGGGGCTGGAGAGTCAGCTCAGTAATTAAGAGTATTGGCATTAGTCGGGTATTGTCAGAGCCTCTCAGGAGACAGCTATGTCAGGCTGGATAGTCCTTCCTTAAGTCTCTGCTCCATAGTTAGTCTCTGCAACTCCTCCCATTGATATTTTGTTTCCCCTTTTAAGAAGGAATGAAGTGTCCACATTTTGATCTTCTTTCTTCTTGAGTTTCTCAAGTACAGGGTCCCCAATGAAGAAGCTAGAGAAAGTACCCCAAGGAGCTGAAGGGCTTGAAGCCCCTTAGAATGAACAACAATATGAACTAACTAGTATCCTCAGAGCTCCCAGGGATTAAAACTCCAACCAAAGAGTACAGATGGGACCAATTGCTCCAGCAGCATATGTATAGTAGAGGATGGCCAAGTCGGTCATCAATGGGAAGAGAGAGAGGCCCTTGGACCTGTAAAGGTTCTATGCCCCAATGTAGGGGAATGCCAAGGCCAGTAAGCAGGAAAGGGTTAAGTGGAGAGCAGGGGGAGGGGGGAGGAAACACAGGTTTGTTCTTGTTTTTTAGTTTGGGTTTTTGTT
>NW_022196914.1:19848551-19915712 GCF_008632895.1 Mastomys coucha
TGTAAAAACAGAAAATATCTAATAAAATAAAATAAAAAAACAAAAAGATTTAAAAAAAAAGAGTATTGGCTAGTGTACTGGCTAGTTTTGTGTGTCAACTTGCCACAGGCTGGAGTTATCACAGAAGGGTGCTTCAGTTGGGGAAGTGCCTCCATAAGGTTCAGTTGTAGGGCATTTTCTCAATTAGTGATCAAGGGGGTAGGGCCACTTGTGAGTAGTGCCATCTCTGGGCTGGAGGTCTTGGGCTCTATAAGAGAGCAGGCTGAGAAAGCCAGGAGAAGCAAGCCAGTAAGAAACATCCCTCCATGGCCTCTGCATCAGCTCCTGATTCCTGGCCGGCTTGAGTTCCAATCCTGACTTCCTTTGGTGATGAACAGCCATGTGGAAGTAAGCCAAATAAACCCTTTCCTCTCCAACTTGCTTCATGGTCATGATGTTCTGCAGGAATAGAAACCCTGACTAAGACAAATTGGTACCAGGAGTGGAGTATTCCTGTGACAACCTGACCATGTTTTGGGGAGGACTGTGGAAGGACTTTGGAACTTTGAGCTAGAAGAACCACTGGTTGTTAACAACTCTGTGGGATGTTCTTTAGGAGCTTGGAAGATCATGTTGAGAACAGTGCAGAGATGGAGGCCTGGCTTGTGAAATTTCAGAGGGAAGATTAAAGACTCTTATCAGGGCCATGTTGTTTTGAATGTGAAGATTCTGTGGTTCTGGTTAGCTGGGGCTGAAGTATCAGCTGTGATTAACAAGATACCAGAACTACTAAAGTTAAAACTGCATTACTGGGACTATTGATGCTGGTTAGCTGGAGCTAAGAAATTAGCGGTGATTAAGAAGAGACCAGCATCTCTGAGGTGACATCTTCTGGAAAGTGTTTTTTGAGAGCAAAGAGACTGTGTTCCAGAGATAGACAAGGTTGTACCTTGTGCTGCAGCAGGACTTGGTAATGTGTAAGAGTCACCCAGGTGGTACTGGTTTTGAAGGCATGAAGGGGTCATGAAGAGCAGCTGAGGCTGGACACAGTGAGAGGCCATGGAAGGCCATTAATGAAGGGGCAGCATTGGTTTGCAATTGATGGCCCAGGACTGAAGGGGTCATGCAATGGAGTTGAGGCTTGGCACCATGAAGAAAGCCTATGAGAGGCTATTGGTGAAGCCTAGTTACAGCGGAAGACAGTGTTTTAGTGAAGATAGTACCATGAATGACCACCAAGGACAACAGCAGCAGTAGAGTACAGGCATCTGGAGCCCAGAAGACAAACTGTGTGCTGCAAAGGGCAGAGATGGAGAAGTGACTGGCTAAGCCCTTAGAGGAGCCCAGAACATCGTGAGTTGGATCCCAGACATTGGAAGGTTGGAGTTTGATTTTTGCTTTTGATTGTGACTGTGCCCTGATATTTTTCCCTCTTGAAGGAAGAATGTATTTTAGTGGAGCCCACAGTTAAGAGACTTTGAATTTTATATGTAAAGACTGTGGGACTTTAGATCTTGGGGGTGAATAAGAACATAAGGGTTGAGGCTTATTAGTGATGTGTTTGTGTGTCAAGTTGACAAGGGGTAAATTGTACTGGCTAGTTTTATGTGTCACAGGCTGGAGTTATCACAGATGGGAGCTTCAGTTGGGGAAGTGCCTCCATGTGATCCAGCTGTGGGCATTTTCTCAATTAGTGATCAAGGGGGTAGGGCCTCTTGTGAGTGGTGCCATCCCTGGGCTGGAGGTCTTGGGCTCTATAAAAGAGCATGCTAAGCAAGCCAGGAGAAGCAAGCCAGTAAGAAACATCCCTCCATGGCCTCTACATCAGCTTCTGCTTCCTGACCTGCTTGAGTGTCAGTCCTGACTTCCTTTGGTGAAGAACAGCCATGTGGAAGTAAACCAAATAAACCCTTTTCTCCCCAACTTGCCTCATGGTCATGATGTTTGTGCAGGAATAGAAACCCTGACTAAGACAGCTAGTGTTCTAAAGGACAGTGATACCCAACCACCTACACAGTGCCAAATAAGCATCACTAACTCCATTTTCAGGGGATCTGCTACCATTTTGACCTCCTGAGCATCAGGAACACATGTGATGGACAGATATGGACAGATATTCATATGGACAAAACAATCAGACAAATGATTTTTAACTTAAAAACTAACGTCTAAATCATTGTAATAAATTTATACACTGTATTTCTAATATTTGTTTCTTTAAGTTATATAATCTGTCATTTATGCATGATAACTCCTTTCAGAACATGAAGTTTCTATAATTATTCAGATTTGCTGTGGAATTATATGCCCAGAGGAAGTAGTAGTTATTTCAACATTCATATTTTACTCTTACAAATACAAAAAGAGAATTTCTATTAAGCAAATACTGTGGTGGTAGCCCAGGGTGGCACACTACCCTCAAGTTACATTGCTGTTTGTTTTGAATCAAAATGAGCAGTTGAGTTTAAAAATCCCCTTAGCCAGAAGGAGAAACATATTTATGGATAAAGTTGTTGTAAACTGGTTCCCAGTAAGCTTCTCAGATAAGTCTGCCCCTCTTTCTGCTCAGTCACTAGTGTCAGCTAATCTGCAGAATCTTCTAGATACAGGATGAGTTCCTGTCACATTGTGATGAAGAAGGCTGAAGGTACTTGCCCATGATCAGTATCCACAACCCATAACATTAACAATGAGGTTTCCTCTTTCTTAGTTGACAAGAAAATCCCCAAAGCATGACTTAGTTTTATAATACATTAAATTATCATAAAGTTTCTCATTATTTTACCTCACTAATTTTTATATGATTAAATTAAATAGTTATAAGTATTGAAAGACCAATCGATTTACTATACCTAGTAAAATCAATTTAATTTGTAAATAAAGGACAAGTTTGGGATTTTCAATAAATGATTAAATAATTTTAGAGGACTTTTTTATTTTTCTATGACTGTTCTTTGTATATTGTATACTAAACTAAAACTTGGAAGAATAGTTTTCTCATAGATCCCTAAGAAGGTTTTTGAAATGTAAAATTAGTTTTAATACAATTTAAGGACAATATGACATATGAAAAGGAGGGTATGAAGGTATGAATTATATAAAAATTTGTCTTAGCACAAATATAACTTTTAAACATGGCTTCCATATCTTTCATTTATTGTCTTTATTATGGCAACTTGGCAATGTCTAGTGATAAAATACCATATTTTAATGTTCAACTACAACAAGTTGAATACAAAAAAATAGCTCAGTAGCTGGAGTAGTTTTCTATATTTTTATAAAGTTAGATAGTATGACATCAAACAAAACTAGTTATGATTATAATTGTACAGGACCATATAAGTGACTCAGCAGAAAAAGACAATGACTTAGAGTTATTTTGTTTATAGTAAACATAAAATAATAATTTATTTAAGCTGCAGTGTTAGATGCTTGCCTTGCTCCTCAGATTAACACCTTTTCTTAAATGTTCTGGACTTCAATAATAAAGTCTCTTTTAAGAAAGTACACAGTTAATTTAGTCAGTGGGAAAAATCACCATATCAGAAGATGGATGACATAGATTTATTCACCTGATTCATCACTAGTTAGTTCACTAAGGTTTCTTTTTCTATCTACATTTACATTTTTGTTTAGGAGTGCTTAACGTCACCAGTCCTACTGGAACTAAAACATTGAATTGAAATTGAATTTTTTGAAACTCTATAGAAATATCTGAGATCATCTTACTATCCCAGAATAAATTGTCCGATGTTAATGAATACTGGGTATCTAGAACTCTAACTAATATAGTTTTATTAAATACCTTTCATATTCAGCATGTGCAGCTTCACTATGCAAATGACCCATAATGGCTTACATTATTTTCAGAGAACATACACCCTTAGAATATTTTAGAGTGGTTTCAGAAATATTAATTGCTCTCTTCTGTCACTTTTCAGATATTTGAAGTAATTAAATTAATATTTGTTAGTACTTTTTGTTCATAAGAGGCAGTTGAAAGAATACAATAGTTTTCTTGTTTACACTTTAACCTACCCACTTTACTTAGATTTTTTCTATGTGATCATATTCACCTAAAAGACAAATTTTATTAATCATGTATTTCAGCATAAAAAGCTATTTATAAATCTATTTCCTTGAGAAATGTCTTAGTACTTGCTTAACAGTTTACAATTGAAATATTTCATTTGGTCCTTCTCAAAGACTCATCATATCTAATATAGATCTCTGATGCTTACTTCATCAGTTATTTTATGCCAGAAGAAGAAATAAAATATTCAAAGAATATTCACTTCACATCAAAAAATATTCACTTTTGATGTAGTGAGGAAAATGGGAGTTCTATGGGAGGAGAAAGAGGAGAGAGAGAGAGAGAGAGAGAGAGAGAGAGAGAGAGAGAGAGAGAGAGAGGCAGAGGAGGAGAAGCAGGAAGAGAAAGAGGAGGCAGCAGTAGAAATAGGAATTAGTCTGCAGTGACTTATTACCTTCCTACAGTCTTAGGAATTTATTAATGGTTTTATATGACCCCCACGAAACTCATGAGAGACTGATCTTGCTGTAAACACATGAGGTTTATTTGGGAAACCAGTGCACTGGGGCCAAGCTCATAACCCATGCAGGGGCAGAGGAGTTTGAAGCCTAGTTCAAGAAGTGTAGAGTATTTAAAGGAAAAAAAAATCACAAACCAGGGGGAGTGAGGGGAATTCCAACCCAAGTTATTCAGTCAGTTAGGAGGGGAACATATTTATTTTAGGAATGTAATCTTCTACTGGTCAGCAGGGTGGAGACCCTCATGAACCAGTTGACCTTCATTCCTAGTTCTGCCCTCATTGTGGTTCTGCCAGGATGGGCAGGTCTTGGGAACCAGAGCCCTGAGGCTCTGAGTTAGCCAAGTTCCTGGAACCCAGAGCTCTGAACTGGCTGACCTACATTCTTAGTTCTGCTCAGTCTGCTAGGGGTTTTAAAAATCTTTTTTATATCTTTCATACTTTTCATCCTCCACTTCTTCTAGTACATAGTTCTAATCACAGAACTAAATATCAGTATCATCATAATCTGGATTTCCTTGGCCTTGTAAAGTATGATATTGTTGGTGTAACATTAAAATCTGAACAGGACATATTCTTTTCCTGACAAAAGCAACTAATTTATTTAGCACACATGGACCTATAGTGAAGAGCAAGAGTAGGATTAAAAGGGGTCCAACAAGGGAAGACACGAAAGTAGTCATCCACCGGGATTTACTAAACCAACTCTCAAACCAGTTCTGCTGTGCTTCTCTATCTTTCTGTCTTTTATCTAGTCTTTCTCTGAGCTTACATGTGGAGTCTCTAATGACTCCTGAATGGTCTACATAAAAGCAACATTCTTCTTTAAGGGCAAGGCATAGACCTCCATCTTTTAGAAACAGTAAGTCTAATCCTCTCCTATTTTGTAAGACTATCTCCAAGAGGGAAGTCAGGAATTCTTGGAGGTCAATCAAAGTCTTTTTTATTCTGTCTATATTTAAATCAATGGCAGCTCTTAACTCTCCATAAGCCTTATGCTGCAATGCCATAGCGGATGTTCCTGTAGCTGCCCCCACAGTCTCTAAGCCCAGTCCCAACATAACTTTCAGGGGAATTCCAAACTCTCTTCTATTGCCAGGCACTATTTTACTAGACTCTCAGTCTTCCTAGCTTCTCTTCTTTCCTGTCTCTCTAGCCTCTTATTCCTTCTGACTCTCACACTAGACTCCATCTTCAAAGACTTTCTTTTAAATGTTCTATCTCTTTACTATGTCCTTTCACAGTCCTTCTGCAACATTCCTTTTTCTTTCTCTGTTATAAAACACTTTCTCAGCTACCTGTACTAGTTCTCTTAACAACTTGTCTTGCCTCTCTAACTTTTGTAGTCTTTCAACTCCATCAGAAATCTAGAAATATCTGGATAATAGAGAACTTATGGGAAACCTAACACAGCTTCCAAAAATATTGCCAAGTGATAGAGACTTCTGGACACTTAGACAGTCCTTACTTCAAAACGTTGGAGCATCAATCTTCAGCCTTCTGGGTCATGAATGTCTGAAAACAGGAACATTAAGGACTCACCTACTCTTTCTCAGCAGACATAAGCTATCCTAGGCCTGTGTGTCCTTTTTGGACAGTATCATCTGCAGATGAAAAGGCAAGTTTTGCCTAGTGGCTGTCTCGTCAATGATGCTCAATTTCATCTTTGAGTCTGAGAAAGGGGAACTGTCCTGAACAGACAAGTCTCTAGCCTAATGAATAAATAATATCAAATGCCACATTCTGTGGATTTCTTATGTTTTTGAAAACCAACTATCTATGTAAAGTAATCTGGACTATTGTCTGTGAACTACTCTCAGCTATTTTTAATTAAAATCTTGAAATAACCCTAACAATAAACTCAGAGCCATGGATTTGCTAATTTGGCCCTAAAGTCACAGGTCTAAACATCCCAGATCTGTCTATAATAGCAGTAAAATAAGGACTGGGTCTAAGCCCTGTCTACTAGGGAAATAAAAGAATCACTTATAAGCCTACAGACAACTCTTACTGAAACCAGAAATCTCTTAAGTGAATATACAAGACTTCATCTTTTTGTCTTGAAGGATGCACAACAGAACTGTATTAGCTACACTTCTCAGTTAATAAGAACACTATTGTGCACCCAATCTTAACAACAAATTCTCAATTTAAAGGCTCTTACTCATTTCTTCCATACCAGTTTAAGATGTAAATGGTTTATAACACAAGCTTCAACTCTTACCAATTACTACTACAAACATAGGATACAAAACTCAAAACTAATGCTATAAACGTTAAAGCAAATTTTCTGGGAATATGCTGTGTATCTGAAGAAATACTCAAATACCTGACCAAATTCTAGTCATACCAGGCTTCCAGTTTAAATGCCCCAATCAAATCATTTTCAATACAGGGTAAACATTATCAGAAGGTCCTTTTACCAAAGATAACTTGGATTTTGTATCAAAATAAATTCTATATCAAATAGGAACCTGTGACTTTAACTCAGTAACAAATCATAAGGCTTTCTATTAAATGAGATTATAGCTATACAATTAAATCTGGCTACTTTTCCTATTCTAAATATGACCATTTTACATTTCCTAAAAAGACAACCTATCAACAACCCTCTCCAGCCCCAAATCCCAGGGAACTGGGTAGATGACTCATCATAGCTTCTTCAAACTGAATGAGGGTGTTGAGATATAAGGGGGCGGGGGAAGAAAAAACAGAATTAGTCTGCTGATGTCTGTTTCTTGACCAGATCAGGCTGAAGTTCAGGACACCAGGAGTTCAAGTGGGCCAGTTTAGCACATCTGATGAAGGAATTCACCAAGGCTGTACATTTCTGCAATGTATGAATCTCAAAACAAATTTTCAGTATCATCAAGATATATATTTTTTTGATTCTCTGGAATCTAGCTTTCTAGAAGATGTAAATACTTCAAGCATCTTTTCCCAAAAACACTAAAACAAAACCTTTACCCATAAATACAAAGAGATCTATCTGGGTGGTATTTGGGTTCTCAGTACCTCAAAGTCTCCAAATAAGAAAGTCTCCATTTCTGATATAAAGGACAAGATAAAATTCCTTATTTTGCTAATGCTAAGAGTGCACCATTGGACCAGGTGCATTTGACCAAGGACCAGCAGGGAAGACATGTGCCACTGGCTCAGTAATAGACAACTGCACATGCTAAACAGCTTCCCCCCAGCAACAGCCACAGTTGTTTCCAGGTTTCCTTACTCTTAAAAGCAGGTAGGCAGCTGCTCTTTGTTCTAATTTGGCGCGCTTGAGTCTCCTTACTCAGGCTTTTACCCAACCAAGGGAAAAAAAAAAAGGAAAAAGAAATAACATATAAAATTTAACTCCCAGGGTAATACTTTTAAAGAATGAATCTACAGACAAACTCTATTTCTTGCAGGCCCTTCTCAGCCATCTGGGAGACAGTTGCAGCATACCACCGCCATCGTGGAAGTGTGTCAGGGCAGCGCAAGTTGCTGGTCAGGGGGGCAGTCCCCTGCTCTCTCTCGGCCCTGGGATTTTCTGAAGGCTGCTGCCGAGGGAATGTAACACTTGGGGCTGGTGCTGAAAGGGGCAACAAACCATACTGCCCCCACAACTGCTGTTTCCTTGTAGCCGCTGCTGCAGCCGCCACTGGCCCCAGGCAGGTGTGCAGTGGGCAGTGCATCCTTGCAGCCACTCAATCTCCACCACGACATCAACCCTGAGAGCTCACAACCCAGTCTCTGCCCAAGCCCAGTGGCAGCTTGACTTGGGTGTTGCCAGTTCTCTCGATGCCATAGGGAGGGGGAAGAGAGGCGCAGAGAGTGCTCAGGGCAGCAGTTGGCAGTTGTCTCTGCTCGCTCATTCACTTGTCCTAGCACTCCGCACATGCAGATGGGTGGGGGACCCCATTGGGGTGGTTCTGCCCGCTCACCTCTGCTCCTGCATTTGTCCTCTGACCCCCACGGTCCCTCCCCTCTCCCTCTGCCACCATCACATACCCACCACAGCCCCAGTGGTACCATCGAGCCACACATAGCCCGCACCCAGCCCAAGCTTTAATGTCCATCCATCAGTCAGGGGGGTAGAAGTCGTCATTCTAAAGTCCGAATACATAGAACAAGATACAAGAAACACGAAAAAACAGTTACCACACAAACAACTCGACCTCACCAGGTCCACGACACAAAGAAAGACAATTAGGCCCAGTAACAGACATCAGGTACTCCTGCACACACAGATAATCAAAGCCAAATAACAAAGTTACTTGACTTGCCTGCCACGCCGCAGAGATGAACTGGTTACCCCTGTACCCAGTAGGGGCCAGATAAAGACAAAACAAACACACAAAGAGACTAGAAAAGACCCATCTCAATTGCATGTGCCAACCCCACTCCAGAAAAACAGATGGCCAGAAATTTACCGAGGTCCTTTCTTTACCTGAATTGACAAGTCATGTGCTCTGTCCCTGACTGCCGTCCAGTGATCTAATGTCAGAGTCAAAAGGGTGGTTACAGACTGTCCCATCCTTGTAGTCACAAGGGTGATAAAAATTGCACACACAACACAGAAAAACAGGCAGAGAGTAATATGACAAAAATGGCTCAGGTGAAGCTAACTGAAAAGGTCCAATGGCCTGGAGAACAGACTCACCCTCCTCTTGAGGAGCATTAATGTTTCTCCCCACATCCCAAGGGTCCTCTAGGTGTCCCCAAGGATCCCCAATCTCCACTGGGACATCTCCCAGAGTGGCAGTCTGTGATCCTGGCACATCTATCTATCAGCCCCCCTTTCCTCCTCTTGAGGGCAAGGAGTCGCTGTCCCCTCTCTGGACGTGACCGACTGCAAAGAATGAAAGCAAGAAACAAAATTCACAGGCTACGAACAGACAGACAGATCAAAATAAGAACTCACCTCCAAGGGGTCCCCCGAGTCAAGGGTAGTCACAAATCCTGGACGAGCCCCCACAATGAAAGACCCCTCAAGAGAGGAGACCCTCACTCTAGCCTCAGGATTACACAACCCTCACAAAACTCATGAGAGATCGATCTTGTTGCAAACACAAGTTTTATTCAGGGGAAACCAGTACACTGGGGCCAAGCTCATAACCCACGTAGGGGCAGAGGAGTTTGAAGCCTAGTTCAAGAAGTGTAGAGTATTTAAAGGAAAAAAAAAAAAAAACCACAAACCAGAGGGAGTGAGGGGAATTCCAACCCAAGTTATTCAGTCAGTTAGGAGGGGAACATATTCATTTTAGGAATGTAATCTTCTACTGGTCAGCAGGGTGGAGAGCTCCATGAACCAGTTGACCTTCATTCCTAGTTCTGCCCTCATTGTGGTTCGGCCAGGAGGGGCAGGTCTTGGGAACCAGAACCCTGAGGCTCTTAGTTAGCCAAGTTCCTGGAACCCAGAGCTCTGAACCAGCTGACCTGCATTCTTAGTTCTGCTCAGTCTGCTAGAGGTCATAAAAAAAACTTTTTTATATCTTTCATACTTTTCAGTTTTATTCATTGATGAATTAATTACCTTTGTGGCTCAATTTCAAAGGCCTACTCTAATGTAGAAAACATTGCATTCATGTAACATGGACAGGACTCACTGGCAGGATTTTTCCATCACTATGTATGTGACATGAGGTTGACATCCCTGTATATCCTGGAAACAGGAAAGTTGCAAAACCCTTATTAATCTTCAGAGGAAAACACATCCTGTCTTGCAGTCTTGATTATTACAGGTATTTCTAAATACATATGTGTGTTACTGGTTAATAAACTTTCTAAAGAAACTTATGACAATTTTAGATTTTGTCTTAATTTAAAATTACTATATAATAGATAGTGGTAAACAATTAACATTTTCATGTAATTTCTAGATTCATAAATGAGCATTCAAACTTTAATAGCTATGTAAAATCAATACAATAAATTATTTCCTATGATAGCAGTTCTGAAACAGTACACTGAAAGCACACATTTTACTTCAATGGGAAGAGTTTTTCATAATAATTTTGTCTCAAATTGCCAATGCTGAATTAATCAAACCACCAGAAAAGTATAGAAAAGTAAAAAGAACCTTAGTTTTCACTTCACTTCACAGGTGAATTCATTTAATCATAATAAGAGTGGAATGCATTAGCAATGAGATTTCTTCCTGCAATTTCTTCCTACACCCTACCCAGCTTCCTTTGAACTGATGAATGCAGAATTATACCTGCTACTTGTCCAACATGCATTGAGTTGTATTTTTTCTACATTTATATTTAAAAGTTTTCAACTTAGAGTTAATAAAATTATTTTAGAAAGGAAAAGAAATAAAAAAGAAACCTACCATGATCAACCTATATACCATAGTATTTACCTTGTCTTTATTGTGATATAAACTCTGCAAATGTCCACGAAAATGATTTTTTCAAGGAAATGAAGCCATGTTTCACATAGTCTTAAATTCCTCGTATTTCAAAAGCCTCTGACTAATTCTCAGACTAAGGATTAACCAAGAAAACATAATATCAGTTACAATATCAGTTCTGTTTACCTGCAGTAACAGATTTCAAGAAGCTGAGGCAAAAAGTATTTTTGAGACTGGTACAAAGCAGAGCCCAGTCTATTTTTAAAAAAGGTGATGGGTGGTAGTCAGGGACAAAGTCAAGGTTAAATATGAGGGAAATACTTGGAATAGCAACAACAAAAAATAACCCTTAATCAACAGCTTAACAGGACAGCTTTTGTATAGTACACCCAGATATACATGTATAATCCTGTTTTTAAATGGGAAAGGATTCTTCACCTATTTTCTGCTGATGGTTCTTAAAATTCAAGACAGACAAATTGAATCATCTTTAAATCATATCATATCTAATTTTAGAAGTCTTATTTTTCTTCTTATTTTGTTCATCTGTGCTTCATACTCAACATTTACCTAGCACAATTTTTGGCTTGAATGTGTTTTAAGCTTAAGATACTTAATGGAAAACATCTTAAGTGTTGTTGCCAAATATTTCAGAGAAACTCTCAAGTTAAATGAAAGGGATATATTTAGAACACAGGTTGTGAGTGATAATCTGAGATGTTATATATCTAAAACATATTAATGAAAACAGAATCTGGAATCAAACGTACCATGATTTCAAAAGTAATCAGAATAAAATACACAAAATGAATACTTTTATTAAACATGTTTATTTCTTCCCAAAATTTACCACCTCAGCATGGTGATGTCATAAGATAGGGACTTTGGGATGTGATTAATTAATAGTAATTTAGATAACTTAGTTTGGAAGGTATTTCCAGGGCTCAAACTGAATTCATGCATTAAAAAGACAGGAAGTATCTGCATCTATAGTCAGGTGCTTGCAGAGGCTCTTAGAGGACAGTCATACCAGGCTCCTGTAAGCAAGCAATTCTTGGTATCAGCAAAAGTATTGGATTTGGTGTCTGCAGGTGGGATGGATCTCTGCAGTCTATGGATGGCTTTTCCTTCAGTCTCTGATCCACTCTTTGTCCTTGCATTTCCATTAGACAGGAACAATTCACAGTTAAAAATTTTGAGATGGGTGGGTGGATAAGCTAGGGGAAGGATTGAAGGAGCTGAAGGGGTTTGCAACCCCACAGGAAGAATGGTATCAACCAACCAGACCTCTCAGAGCTCCCAGGGACTAAATCACCAATCAAAGAATACACATGGAGGGACCTAGGGCTCCAGCTATGTATGTAGCAGAGGATGGCCTTATGTAACATTAATGGGAGGGTAGGTCCTTGATCCTGTGGAGGCTTGATGCTCCAGTGTAGGAGGATTCTAGAGAGGTGAGGTGAAGGTCAGTGAGTGAGTGGAGGAGCACCTTCAGGGGAGGGGCAATGGGACAGGTTTATGGAGGGGTAACCTGGAAAGGAAATGTAGATGAATAAAATGAATAATAAAAAAGGACAAGGAAAGCTGATAATGGAGTTAATTTTTTATTGGGTATTTTCTTTATTTACATTTCAAATCCCTCACTCCTGGAAACACCCTATCACATCTCCCCTCCTTCTGCTTCTATGAGGGTGTTCCTCCACCAACCCACCAACTCCCACCTTCCTGCCCTCGATTCCCCTACACTGGGGGCACCTATCAAGCCTTCATAGGACCAAGGATCTCTCATTCCATTGGTGCATGATAAGGCCATCCTCTGTTACATATTCAGCTGGAGCCATGTGTACTCCTTTGTTGATAGCTTACTTCCTGGGAGCTCTGGGGGGTCTGGTTGGTTGTTCTTGTTATTCTTTCTATGGGGGTACAAACCACTTCAACTCCTTCAGTCCCTTCTCTAACTCCTCTATTTGGGACCTGACGCTCAGTCCTATGTTTGGCTGCTAACATCTGCCTCTGTATTTGTAAGGCTCTGGCAAGGCCTCTCAGGAGACAGCCATATCAGGCTCCTTTCAGTGTGCAATTCTTGACATCCACAATAGTGTCTGGGTTTGGTAACTGTATATAGGATGAATCCTATGGGACAGTCTCTGGGTGTCCTTTCCTTTAGTCTCTGCTCTACACTTTATCTCCATATTTGCTCCTGTGAGTATTTTGTTCTCGTTCTAAGAAGGACAGAAGCACCCACACTTTTGTCTTCCTTTTGTGGAATTAATTTTAGGAGGTTATTAAAGAACAAAGCATTGAGGAGAGAGAGAGACTGACAGAGAGAGAGAGAGAGAGAGAGTTTGATTTTCAGAAATGAAATTCAATATTCAATATGAATTCTAATATGAAAAAGGTTTTAGTGTGTTATACATTTACTTTACTTTCATGGTGAAATTTTATATCAACTCAAGTGGATAAGAAGTTCTATCAACTGAATAGTATTCCATTGTGTAAATGTACCACATTTTCTGTATCTATTCCTCTGTTGAGGGATATCTGAATTCTTTCCAGCTCTGACTATTATCAATATGGCTGCTATGAACATAGTGGAACATGTGTTTTTATTACATGTTGGAGTATCTTCTGTGTATATGTCCAGGAGTGGTATAGCTGGGTCCTCAGGTAATATTATGACCAATTTTTCTGAAGAATCACCAGATTGATTTCCAGAGGGGTTATGCCAGCTTGCAATCCCACCAGCAATGAAGGAATGTTCCTCTTTCTCAACAACCTTGCCAGTATCTGCTCTCACCTGACTTTTTGATCTTAGCCATTCTGACTTGTGTGAGATGGAATCTCAGGGTTGTTTTGATTTCATTTCCCTGATGACTAAGGATGTTGAACATTTCTTTTGGTGCTTCTTGACCATTCCAGGTTCCTCACTTGAGAATTCTGTTTAGCTCTCTTCCCCAACTTTTTAATAGGGTTACTTGATTCTCTGGAGTCTAACTTCTTGAGTTCTTTGTATATATTGGATATTAGCCTGCTATCTGACTTGATGTTGGTAAAGAACTTTTTCCAATATGTCGGTTGCCATTTTGTCCTATTGACAGTGTTCTTTGCCTTACAGAGACTTGTTAATTTTATGAGGTCCCATTTGTCAATTGTTAATATTGACAAATATTAACAAAGCATAAGCCATTGGTGTTCTGTTCAGGAACTTTTCCCCTGTGCCCATGTGTTCAAGGCTTTTCCCTACTTTCTCTTTCATTAGATTCAGTGTAATTGGTTTTATGTGGAGGTCTTTGATCCACTTACACTTGAGAACTTTGTACATGGAAATAAGAAAAGATCAATTTGCATTCTTCTACATTTTGACCCCCAGTTGAACCATTTGTTGAAAGTGCACTAGATGGTTTTTTCCACTAGATGGTTCTAGCTCCTTTGTCAACTATCAAGTGAGCATAAGTGTGTGAGTTCATTTCTAGGTCTTCAATTCTATTCCACTGATCTACTTGCCTATCACTGTACCAATACCATGCAATTTTTATCACTATTGCTCTGTAGTACAGCTTGAGGTCAGGGATGGGGATTCCCCCAAATATTCTTTTATTGTTGAGAAAAGTTTTTGCTATCCTAGGTTTTTTGTTGTTACAAATGAATTTGAGAATTGCTCTTTCTAACTCTATGAAGAATTGAGTTGGAATTTTGATGGGGATTGCATTGAATCTATAGGTTGCCTTCGGCAAGATGGCCATTTTTACTATCTTAATCCTGCCAATCCAAGAGCATGGGAGATCTTTCCATCTACTGAGGTCTTCTTTGATTTGTTTCTGCAGAGACTTTAAGTTCTTCTCATACAGATCTGTCACTTGTTTGGAATACTATTCAGCTATTAAAAACAGTGACTTCATGAAATTTGCACGCAAATGGATAGAACTTAAAAATATCATCTTCAGTGAGGTAACCCGATCACAAAAAAAAAACCCACACACATTGTATGTACTCACTGATAAGTGGATATTAGCCCAAAACTTTGGAATACCCAAGATTCAATTCACAGACCATAGGAAGCCTAAGAAAAGGAAAATCAAAGTGTGGATGCTTCAGTGCCTTTTAGAAGAGGGAACAAAATACTCACAGGAGGAAATAAGGAGACAAAGTGTTAAGCAGAGACTGAAGGAAAGTCCATCCAGACACTGCCCCACCTGGGGATCAATCCCATATACAGTTGCCAAACCCAGACACTATTGTGAATGCAGGGAAGTGCTTGCTGATGGAAGCCTAATATGGCTTCTTCTGAGCCTGACAAACACAGAGGCAGATGCTTGCAGCTAACCATTGGACTGAGCATGGGGTTCTCAATGGAGGAGTCAGAGAAGGGACTGAAGGAGCTGAGGGGGTTTGCAGCCCCATGGCAGGAGCAACATGTCAACAGGCCAGACCCCTGGATTTCCAGGGGACTGATCCACCAACCAAAGAGTACACATAGAGTGACCCATGGCTCTGGCTGCATATATGGCAGAGGATGGCCTTGTTGGACATCAGTGGGTGGTGGAAAGGCCCTTGGGTCTGAGGGTGTTCAATGCCCCAGTGTAGGGGAATGCCCAGGTGGGAAGATTGGGTGGGTAGGTGGGTGAGGGAGCATCCTCATAGAGGCAGGGGGGGGATGGGATAGGGAGTTTCTGAAGGGGAGACCTGGAAAGGAGGAAATATTTGAAATGTAAATAAAGAAAATATCCAATAAAAAATGACAAAAAGAAAAAGAAAAAGAAAAAACAAGTTTTACCAGTAAGAAGAGATGTAGTTAAATGACTCTTTTGATGATTTTACCTTTGTAACTAATTTTTGTTATGAATATGTCAGCATTATAATTGTATGTGGATGTAGACTTGACTTCTCTGGTGGTCTTGAGAAGACTCAAGATTGCTTGTCAGAGCCATTGACTGTTTATATCCACCTGTCACTCCCACCAGGGTCAGCTGATACCTTCTTCTGGCATCTATGGGCACCAGACACACATGCACATAAAATAAAAAAGACAAACATTTTTAAGAACATAAGAAAATATGTACAGTAATTAACATAGAGATATTTTGAATAAATAATTATATACATATATTCCTAGAGTTTATAGATAAACTCACAGAGTGCAAATTTGGTAAATATTAGTCATAGTTAAAGGTACAATTATTTATTACATTTATACAAAATTATATTTAGTTATAAATAGTCCCCTCCAATTTTTTGGCATTAAAGCTTACATTTCTTGATGTGAAATTACATACTCATTTCTCACTCTATATCAAGCTCCTTGACTTCTTTTGTAATTACTGTTTATATTTCAAATCAGTATTTAGCTTTGTGTAAGTACATCTTTGATATCTGAATATAGAATTGGTAAAGATTTTTTCCCAGTCTGTTGGTTGCCATTTTGTCCTATTGGCAGTGTCCTTTGCCTTACAGAAGCTTTGCAATTTTATGAGGTCCCATTTGTCAAGTCTAGATCTTAACACATAAGTTATTGGTGTTCTGTTCAGGAAATTTTCCCCTGTGCCCATGTGTGTTCCAGGCTCTTCTCCACTTTCTTTTCTATTAGTTTCAGTGTATCTTGTTTTATGTGGAGGTCCTTGATCCACTTGGATTTGAGCTTTGTACAAGGAGATAGGAATGGATCTATTTGCATTATTCTACATGCTAACTGCCAGTGAGCCAGCACCATTTGTTGAAAATGCTGTCTTTTTTCCACTGTATGGTTTTGGCTCCTTTGTCAAAGATCAAGTGATCATAGGAGTGTGGATTCATTTCTGGGTCTTCAATTCTATTCCATTGATCCACCTGCCTGTCACTGTACCAATACTATGCAGTTTTTTATCACAATTACTCTATAGTAAAGCTTAAGGTCAGAGATGGTGATTCCACCAGAGGTTCTTGAAACATGGATATTTACTATGATTATGATTGGAAAAGTGAAATATACAAGACTCCTGAGCAGAAACAGAAAAGTAGAAAATAGAATCAAATCTATGACTTTTCTAAACAATTAGTAATCTCTGTTATATATCTCCTATGGCCTTCCTGGATTCTCAATTTTTGTTTGTTTGGTTTCAAAGGTATGTGTGTGTGTGTGTGCACTCAAATATGTCATGCGGATGCTGGTGTTCAAGCAAGCCAGAAGAGCCAGATTCCCTGAGTTGTCAGATGTGGGTGTTGGGATTTGAACTCTGATAATCTCTGTCAAAGTAGTACTTGCTCTGCACTCCAGGTTGTCTCCACAGCTGGGAGACTACCAATGTTTGCTGTGTACTTCATGCTTTCATTTTATAATGTAACAAAATATTTCCAAACAAATGAATAAATTCCTAAAATCGGGCTTTTTAAAGTATTGAACTTTTCTTTTTATTTTTGATTTCCAAACACTTAGTTTTCTATAAGCAGACATCAAATATTTTTTGTTTTGAAAACATAGATATGGAGAATCTTTCTGGAAGATTTTATAATTCTCTTGAAATAAAGCTAAACTTATGATAGACATTTCAAGGCCATCTGGAACAAATTAATGGTAGAAAAATATGGAACATCTTTATTATTGTCAAAGTTGAAAATAAATATTAATTATATTTTTGATCCTAATCATTTGTTTATTAATTATTTTCTTCCTAAGAAGCATGCTTGTGTAAAAATTATAAATACCATATTTATACAGATACTTACATATTTATATAGATACATACATATATTTATAAGTGCTTGCCAACACTTACCATTGTCTTTAAAACAAAATTTATCCTGATGAGAGAAAAGGGAACTAATAAAGGAAGGAAACACCTCATATTCTCAATCCCCTATGGAAAGAAAATTTTATATCATGAAAGAAGAGAAGAGAATACTGCTTATCAGTGGCAATGATGATAGAAGGCTACAGTGCAGGGAAGAGAGGAGAAGTTAGGTGTCTCTTCTAGCACTGTGAAGAGATATTATGATCAAGTCAGCTGTTGTAAAAGAAAGAATTTAAAGGCTTGCTTACAGTTTCAGAGTTTTATTCCATTATCATCATGGCCTGAAGCATGTTGGCCTTTGGAAAGGTACTTACTGAAGCAGTAGCTGGGACCTACATTATGATCCCTAGACCAAAGGAGAGACTCTGGGTTTGACATGAGCTTTTAAAACTGCAAAGCCTACCCCCAGTGATACAAGTGCTCCAACAAGGCCACCTTCTAATCTTTTTAAATCCCTTGTTACTGTGGAGGCTTGTTGCCCAAGCATAGAGGGATGCTAGATCAAGAAGTTAGGAGTGGGTGGGTAGGAAGGAGAGCACCCTTTTAGAGGCAAAGAGGAGAGGGAATGGGATAGCAGGTTTGCAGAGGGGAGACTAGGAAGGGGCAAAATTTGAAATGTAAATTAATAAAATAAAAAATTAATAAAAAATAAAATACCCTCAAAATAAAATTAATAAATTAATGAATAAATAAAAATAAAAATGTGCCACTAATTAATGATTAAGCATCTAAATATATGAGCCAAGGAAGACCATTTTATTCAAACTATCACAGGTACTGAAATGCAAGTACAGAGGAGAAATAATGTCTAAAGTTTTAAAAGATAGAAGAGTGGGTATATTTTCATGATTGTATGAAACTAATTGCCTTTTGCCAATATAATTTCCTTGTGTTTATGTTTTCTCTGCTATTGATACTAGCTATGGTGAAAGTTATATGCTGTCAGTTGGGATTGTAAACTTTACATCACTTGGAAGCCTATTAACACTCATACATGAGCAATTATAACTTGCCAAATGAGTGATAATCATTGAGGGCCATGAAAAGCAATGAAATGATTCATTGAATGGAACTGTATGCTTGCCTTTATATATACATGAAAGGAGATACGTTCTAAAACTATAAAAAGTATTGTATCTATTCCAAAAATATATTACCCAGGTAAGTCAATACTTTGAGTTGGAAACAATATAAATTTGATCCCATGTAATCATACTTATAGGAATCTTTATGGCATGTGTGTTCACAAGTGTATATGTATATGACTGTGTAAATTGTAAGGAATGTGTGTGTGTGTGTGTATGTGTGTGTGTGTATGTGTATGTGTGTGTGTGTAAGCCATGTGTGAGTATGCATTGTAAGTTTTAGGTGTTTAGTCATGCACATAAATGAGTGAGCTTGATATTTTTTTCAAAGGTGTTAGTAATGGTTCAGAATATTTCACTTGCCTGTACCAGATCCTCTGCCACAGGGCTACATAACTAAATAGTACCTGGAGGGTGTAAGCCTCCCAGGAGTGTGGACAAGCCTCAGAGTGCAGGTAGGGCCACCACTGTTGCTCAGAGGAACCCGCCCAGAACCCTCAGGACACAGGAACCCAGGGGCTGCCTAGGACAGAAGTCTACTGGTCTCCCTGTGCACCCAGAGCTGATCCTGTGCCACAGATCTACCTACACAAATACCACCAGGAGAGAGCTGATCTTCCAGGGGTACCTACACACCTGTGAGCACAGGTAAGACCACCACTTCTCTTCAAATTCCTAGTCAAGAGGAACACTCACAGAGCCATCAGTACACAGAAACCAAAAATCAGCTGGGGACAGGATCCTTCTGGTCTCTGTCTGTATACCAGAACTGACCCTGTACCACAGCTCTCCATACCCAAATTCCTCCCAGAGAGAACTGGTCTTCCAGGAGTACTAATACACAGGATTGCAGGGGGGACAAACCAAAGTCAGGGACACCAAGACCAGCTAACACAGGAGATAACCAGATGGAAAAAGGCAAGGTCAAGAACATAAGCAAAAGAAACCAAGACTATTTGGCATCATCAGAACCCAGTTCTCCCACCAAAGTGCACTCTGGTTACCACAACACACCAGAAAAGCAAGACTCTGATTTAAAATTACATCTCATGATGACAACAGAGAAATTTAAGAAGGACATAAATAACTCCCTTAAAGAAATACAAGAGAACACGGGTAAACAGGTAGAAGACCTTAAAGAAGAAAGACCAAAACCTGTTAAAGAATTACAGGAAAACACCACCAAACAGGTAAAGGAACTGAACAAAACCATCCAAGATCTAAACATGGAAATATACACAATAAAGAAATCACAAAGAGAGACAACACAGGATAAAGAAAAACAAGGAAAGAGACCAGGAGTCATAGATGCACGCAACATCAACAGAATACAAGACATAGAAGAGAGAATCTCAGGTCCAGATGATACTATAGAAAACATTGGCATAACTGTCAAAGAAAATGCAAAATCCAAAAAGCTCCTAACCCAAAACATCCAGGAAACCCAGGACAATGAGGAGACCAAACCTAAGGATAATAGGTATAGAAGAAAGTGAAGACGCCCAAGGTAATGGACCAGTAAATATTTTCAGCAAAATTATAGAAGAAAACTTCCCTAACCTAAAGAAAGAGATGGCCATGAACATACAAGAAGCCTACAGAACTCCAAATAGACTGGACCAGAAAAGAAATTCCTCCCATTACATAATAATAAAAACACCAAGCACACTAAACAGAAAAAGAATATTAAAAGCAGTAAGGGAAAAAGGTCAAGTAACATATAAAGGCAGACCTATCAAAATTACATCAGACTTCTCACCAAAGACTATGAAAGTTAGAAGATCCTGAGGAAATCTCATATAGACCCTAAGATAGCACAAATGCCACCCCAGAGTACTATATCCAGCAAAAATCTCAGTTACCATAGATGTAGAAACCAAGATATTCCATGACAAAACCAAATTTATGGAATATTTTTCCACAAATCCATCCCCACAAAGGATAATAGATGGAAAACACCAACATGAAGAGGGAAACTACACCCTAGAAAAAGCAAGAAAGTAATCTTTCAACAAACCCAATAGAAGACAACCACACAAACATAAAAATAACATCAATAATAATGGAGCAGAATTATTATTCCTTAATATCAATTATTCTCTTAATATTAATGGACTCATTACCCAATTAAAAGACAGATTAACAGACTGGATACATAACCAGGATGCAGTATTTTGAAGCCTACAGGAAACACACATTACTGTCAAAGACAAACACTACATCAGAGTAAAGGACTGGAAAACAATTTTCCAAGCAAATGGTCCCATTCTAATATCAGATAAAATTAACTTTCAAACAAAAATCACCAAAAAAATAAGGAAGGACACCTCATCAAAGAAAAAATCTCCCAAGAAGAATTCTCAATTCTGAAAATTTATGCTAGAAATGCAAGGGCACTGAGAATTCTCAACTTAGTCATCAGGGAAATGCAAATCAAAACAACCCTGAGATTCCACCTCATACCAGTCAGAATGGCTAAGTTCAACAACTCAGGTGACAGCAGATACTGGCAAGGATGTGGAAAAAGATGAACACTCCCCCATTGATGGTGGGACTGCAAGTATTCTGGAAATCATCCTGGTCTACAGAGTGAGTTCCAGGACAGCCAGGACTACACAGAGAAACCCTGTCTCAAAAAAACAAAAAACCCAAAACAAACAAACAAAAAAACAACCAATGAATTTATGAAAATCATAGGCAAATGGATAGAACTAGAAAATATCATCATGATATTGGTAACCCAATCACAAAAGAACACACATGTTATATATACACTCACTGATAAGTGGATATTAGCCCAGAAGCTCAGAATACTGAAGATACAATTCACAGACCACATGAAGCTTAAGAAGAAGAAACACCAAAGTGTGTATACTTTGATCCTTCTTAGAAGGGGGAACAAAATATACATGGGAGGGGCTACAGAGACAAAGTGTGAAGGAGAAACTGAAGGAAAGGCCATCCAGAGACTACCCCACCTGGGAATCCATCCCATATACAGTCATCAAACCCAGACACTATTGTGGATGCCAAGAAGTGCTTGCTGACAGGAGCCTCATATAGCTATCTCCTCAGGGGCTCTACCAATGCCTGACAAATACAGGGGTGGATACTCTCAGCCAACCATTTGACTGAGCACAGGGTCCCCAATGGAGGAACTAGAGAAAGGACTCAAGGATTTGAAGGGGTTTGTAGCTCCATAGGAGGAACAACAATATAAACCAACCAGTACCTCCAGAGCTCCCAGGGACTAAACCACCAACCAAAGAGTACACATGGGGGGACCTATGGCTCCAGCAACATATGTATAGCAGATGATGGCCTAGTCGGTCATCAATGGGAAGAGAGGCCCTTGGTCCTGTGAAGGCTCTATGCCTCAGTGTAGGGGAATGCCAGGGCCAGTAAGCAGGAGTGGGTGGGTTGGTGAGCAGGGGAAGAGGTAGGGGAGAGGGCATTTTCAGAGGGGAAACCAGGACTGGGGAAAACATTGGAAATATAAATAAAGAAAATATCTAATAAAAAATAATAAAATTCAAAAAACAAAAGCCTATCTTACTAGGAAACAGAGGCAGGTAGATTTCTGTGAGTTCAAAGCCAACCTTGATAGAGTTCCAGAATAGACAAGGCTACCCAAAGAAAGCTTTTCTCAAAAAAGAAACATGCAAAAAGCCTAATTTGCACATCACCACCAAAATCAGGTTCTAGCACCTATCACAACAATGTCAAAATATATTCTAGCCAACACTTATGTCAGGTAATTACATTCATGTAGTTATGCACCAGGCCACACAGATGTCATCAAAGTGATGGGGAGATGTACAAAATCTGCATGCAATTGTTAGAGACCTAAATGCAGATTTATCTTTTAGACTTCAATGTTATAGTGTTATAGCACAGTTACAAGAAGCCATGACTAAAGTCCTACCCACCCAGTTGCAGGCACTTTTGTCTTCTCTTCCTAGGTTTAAAGAACTGACATGCCTTCTTTCCTTAAGTTCAACTAGTTCTTTTACACCAAACAACTCTCATAATCAATGTAATAGAAACTGTTATTGAGACAGTCTCACAGGACAATTATAAGGCTGTTATGTTCTTATTTAACAATTTGCTCAGTGTGTGTACTGATAGTTAAAACAGTTATGCAGAATTACCACAAGCAGAGGGTTAAGCAAAGTTTTGGGATGACAAGAGCTTGGTTTCTATTCGTACAGTATGAATATACAATAATCTAGTTTTCAACTCAGAGTATTTGTAGAAAGGACATTTGTGGAAAGATAATTTAAATAACAAACACTGTGGTAGATTGAAGGGATTAAAAGCATGAAAATATCTCATGAACCTTACTCAGAAGGAATCATGAAAAAGAGTCACTCATAGTTAAGAAAAAGAAGATAACAAAAAAGAAGAGAATATGAAAAGCTAATGTTTATTGTGCATTAAGTCATCTCTCAAAAGTTGTTTGTGATGTGCAAATTGCAAAGATAAAACAAAATCAAATAAATATTAAAAAAGATTATTTTACCATGTAACAGAAAACTCTCTTAGTTTTCTGGTGTTCTCACATTGGATTTTCATTAAACATGATGAATAATTTTTCATTTTCAAAAGTCATATTATATTTCTATATTGATAATGTCTATTTTTAAAGTGTAACCCCATAAGAAGAACATCAATATCAACTAACCAGACCCCTCAGAGCTCCCAAAGTCTAAACCACCAACCAAAGAGTACAAATGGAGGGAACAATGGCTCCAGCTGCATACATAGCAGAGGATGGCTTTATCTGGCAATGATTGGAAGAGAAGCCCTTGGTCCTCAGAAGGCACAAAGCCCCAGTGTAGGGAATGCTAGGATAGTGTGTGGGAGGGTGGGTGGGGAAGCACCCTCATAGAAGCAGGGGGGAAGGGAGATGGGTGGGGGGCTTGTAGATGGGAAATTGAGAAGGATAACATTTGAAATGTAAATAAATAAAATAACCAATGAACTAATTAGTACCCTCAGACCTCCCAGGGTCTCAACCACCAACCAAGGACTGCACATGTTGGGTCTGATTGTTCTGGCAGCACGTGTATAGTAGAGGATTGCAAATTCGATCATCAATAGGAGGAAAGGAACTAGGCCCTGTGAAGGTTCTGTACCCCAGTGTAGGGGAATGCCAGGGCCAGTAAGTGGAGAGGGTGGTGGCAGGCATGGGGACGGGGGAGGCAACAGGGGTTTATTCTTGTTGTTTTTGTTTGTTTCTTTGTTTGTTTTTTGGAGGGGAAAGTGGGAAAGGAGAAATTTACATGTAAATAAAGAAAATATCTAATTAAAAAAACTCTGTTTCTTACTAAGGCATTGATTCTAGGAAAACAAACTAAAGATCAAATTAGCTCTTGGGTTACATATTCACATGAGAAAAGACTTGTGCATTTATTAGCTAGTTTTCAAAACATAGGTGAAGGCCTCTGTCAATGATACCCACATGGAAACCTTGCTACTTCACTGAAGTATGAAAAATGTTAATGAAACACATATGCGAGCCTTGCTATCATAGGAAGTCATAAAAAATGTAGGAGACATTTAGAATGTAGAGTCCCATTGTAAGTGCAAGTCTCTGACCCACCCTTGCAAGTACTTTTCTCCACATATGATACTAGTAGAAATGTATGTGGATAAAGTTGGAAGTGTGCACTATGTTTGGATAGCTCGTCAGAGGACACCAGCAATTTGTGAGAGCAACATCAAATTATCTTTTTATACACATTTTGTATTTTATGCCCATAGGATATTGTGTGATATCTTGCCTGACAATGTTTCCCATATTTTCTCTTATTTTCTGCTACATTAAGTTTAGTCTATGCCATAGAGCATATTGGTTGTCATCAAAACGTGACAAAATATGCTGCCTGGAGGTCTCCTATCAGAGTGGATCTTCTTCCCCAGATACTTTTACGTTTTCCCTCTGCAGTCAGCTCTGCAGGGAGCTGGCCTATTTTTACTTAGTTTAATAGAGCTCTCTTTCCCATTGCCATTATATCATTTTGATTTATTTTTATAAGAATACCAATCAGTGTGTTTGAAATATTAAAATATAAAATCCTGTTTGCTGTAGCACATACTGCTATGCCAATCAAAAACGAAAGAACAAAGAAAAGGGAAGATGAATATCTGAGTCGGAGAATCAATACCAAATGTGTGTGCATTTCAGATCAGACATTTGGGTTTTATAGCATTCCTAAGCTTCTTAGGTAGAGTACTGAAAAGTTTTAGTCAACCTCATACAAATGAGGGCCACCCAGGAAAAAGAAAACTTGTTTGAGAAAAGGCTTCCATTAGATGGGCCTGTGCACAAGTGTGTGGGACATTTGGTTAGTGGTTGATATGAGAGAGGCCAACCCACTGTTTACAGTGCCACAACTGGTCAGGAGGTCCTGGGTGTGAGAGAACAGTCTTAGCAAGCCCTAGACAACTCTCCAATAACTAGTATCCCCCAGTGTTTTTCTGCTTCATGTCTTCCTGCAGGTCCTTATATTGAGCACTAACTTTTCCTGATGATTGACTAAATGTTATAAGATGAATAAAGTCTTAGTTTCTCCCTTAGTTGTTTTTGGGCAGTATTTTATAGGAAGCAAACTAATACAGGTAGTGAATCTGTTTTAATGCTAGTATTTACAGCTCTGGCCAGAAACAGCAGCAGTAGATTTCAGTCTTTGTGTTGCCTTTTTAAAATTGTTTTATTTAGTTTAATCTATGAAAATTTCTAACATGTATGCAAGGTACTTTATTCACATCCACCCCTCTTTCCTGATTCTACCTCCCATTAATTCCCTTAAAACCTCCTCTTCCAATTTAATATTCTCCTTTACAATTACTTAGTGTTATAGATATTTTAGTGTTTTGAGATCAATCACTGTTGTCTACATGCTCATGGTATGTCTATATCTAACAATATGACATCTAGAGTTATATTTTTTATCTGTATGCTTTGCAATACATAGAAACAATTCAGACTCAAAGAAATATGCAACTAGAAGAGATAGGAGTAGTTTATATGGCTTAACATAGAATTGTGGCTTTTCTACTGTAATACTAGATTTATCATATAGTCAATATATTATTAAAACTTAGTTGAAATATGCAATATAAAATCATATCATGAAATTTTCAGCTTACAACTGTAAAAATATTTTGTTTGCAATATTGATATCATTGCTTACACTTAATGATCTACCACTGAGGAGTCCTGGCCACACAGAAAGTTTTGGTTTTTAGGGCTACATAGAATATCCAATGTTTAGCTATTTCAGCAAATAATATTCAAAGAAATACATATTATTTATCTCTGTTGATATTCTTTAAAATTTTGAGAAGCTGTCAAATACATAGCTACAAATTACAATTTTGAATAATTCTAACTTATAGATAGAAGTTAAAATTTTATCCCTTACAATTGTGTTGTGTTTATTTCTTTTCCTGAAGATGACATGGTCTCAGTCTATTTATAAGAATCTTTAACCAAATACAGAAGTAAAGTTATCATAGACATCCTCTCAAATAAAATCATCTTCTATAAACAAATATTTTACTTAAATTTGTAGACCAGACTTTCATAGAACCTTTTTTCTCAAGAAAACAATATATTAGTATTCTGAAGAAGTCTTTCCTGTATACATTCCAGTCATCATTCCACATCATTTGTCTAACCAAGACTAAGGTAATATATTTCTGTGTTACTAATTGAAACATGGCACTGGATGTTCCTTCCTACATCCTTCTTCCCTCTCACCCTCATCATCCTCATCTTCTGCCTTCTCTTCCTTTTTCTCTGCAAGAATGTTGTATTGTGGAATGATTGACAGCCAGGTCATCATCAGTATTATGGGTATAGCTAACACATTTGTAGTTTTGCCTTTGCAAAATCATTCCCGACATCAGTTAAGACAGAGTCTCAGCTAAAACATTGTTAGAAAGTAGGAGAAAATTAGTAATCACATGACTTTAAAAATGAGTTCTTAGAATGTCATATCATCCATAGGTAGTATGTAGAAGTACTGTACTTGGAGAAGCTAAGAGTAAAATAATGCCATACAAGCCCATCACAATAGCCATCACTGATATTTAGACACCATATTTACAAAGGCGTCTAGACAAAGATTCTGTACATTATAAATTGCAAGTACTTGCATAGAAAACAAAACTTTTGCTTATCCCAAACCACCTAAACACTATGTGTAAAAGGGTTGTTAGTTGCTATTGTACCATACCCAGGATGTACCCCACATCTATCAGCACTGAATGGGTGTTACCTGTACTACATGGATCTAGTGTCTTGACCTGCACATCATAGATAATCTTCTTTGGAAGCCTTACAAGTTTATGAACATTGTAGATAATTTACTTAAACTCTGAAGCAATTATATTGAGGTAAATTTTTCTAACAAAAACAATAATTATGAGATCTTTTGTCAAGTAGAAAACAAAGCCATATTGCATAACTAAAAACTGATTATCAACCCTATTGGATATTGAACAGGGGATTGTTTTAGTTTTTGTTTATTTTGTTTTATTTTATTTTATTTCTTTTTTTGGAGGGGAACTTGGAAAAGGAGATATTGAAAATAAAGAAAACATCTAATAAAAAAATACAAAAAAAAGATGTAAGGTTTTACCTATACAATGACAAGTCTTTTCTGTACATTAAAATGTTGTTTCTGATATTCTGTGTAAGTATAACTGATATAAAATACTTTTGTTATATAAAACAAAAAATAAAAAAACATGAATTTCAAAGAAGTAAGTAAAGGTTTAGAGGGGGAAGGAAAGTGTAAATTATGTGATTATGTTATAATAATAAAAAATGGAAGGAATATTTTGAAAATAACATTATAGCTTCCAATTCAGCTAAACTAATTGTCTTGATTTTATTTGTACATTGAGAATATTGATTAATTTCCCATTAAATGAGGCAGACATAGTATAATGAGAAAGAGAACTGTCACCAGAAGCCTCAGGTTTAAATCAGATATATTGAAATAACTAAAGTGTGTGTTGGTTTATATGCAAAACAGTAACATCACCTTCCACTCACATTCAATAAAATATGATCTCCAAATAATTACTTTTTCCTCTTCATTAAAATTAGTTTTTAATTGTGCAAGCAATAAATGTATCTGGTTCTCTATAATAAGGTTTTTATTCAAGATAAGGCAAACTTCAACACTAACAGTGACCTCTCTCATGCTATTAGGGAAAACAATATTTGAATGTATATTCTTCAGAAACTTTCCTGTCATTAAAACACAGGGCATTTCCTTGAATTAAATTTACTTTCAGAAATATTTTGATAATGCCAAAATTATTTTTTAAAAACCATGCACACTACCAAAAGAGAAATGAAATGTAAGCAGCAAGCCACCCATGAAGCCTTTGACCAACAATAGTATATTGCCTGAAAGATATGCTCATTCATGGTGTCACAAAGCTTATGGAGAAACCAACCAATATATGATTTGACATAAAGCCCACTTCATGAGATAGAACCTGTCTTAGTCAGGGTTTCTATTCCTGCACAAAACATCATGACCAAGAAGCAAGTTGGGGAGGGAAGGGTTTATTCAGCTTACACTTCCACATTGCTACTTATCACCAAAGGAAGTCAGGACTGGAACTTAAGCAGGTCAGGAAGCAGGAGTTGATGCAGAGGCCATAGAGGGATGCTCCTTACTGGCTTGCTTCCCCTGACTTGCTCAGCCTGCTCTCCTATAGAACTCAAGACTTCCAGCCCAGGGATGGCACCATCCACAAGGGGCTCTACCCCCTTGATCACTAATTGAGAAAATGCCCCACAGCTGGATCTCATGGAGGCATGTCCTCAACTGAAACTCCCTTCTCTGTGATCACCCCAGCCTGTGTCAAGTTGGCATACAAAACCAGCCAGTACAGAACCCATACTTGACACTGCTTAATTAATCAAGAACCTGAAACAAGATATCCCAGAGACTTACAACTTAAGAGACAAAACAAACAAACAAACAAACAAAAACAAAAAACAAAACAAAAAAACCTCCAATAACTCCTATTCTGGTATACTCATAAATCAGTGCCTTGTTCAGCCATCATCAGAGAAGATTTTTTTCCTACAGCAAATGGAGACAAATATTTCTAGCCAGACATTATGTGCACAGTGAGAGACCTATGAACACTCACCCTGAAATGAGATGTTTTCATCAGATCCTTCCCCTCATGGACCAAGGAACCCAACAGAAGAGGAGGAAAAAAGGGTGCAAAAGCAGAGGGTATGAAGGACATCAAAAACATAAGGCCCTCTAAAGCTATGTAATCAAAGCTCGTATGAACTTACAGAGAGTGAGACAGCATGTCCAGGGCCTGCAAAGACTACACCAGGTCCCCTTTGTATACACTATGCTTTCCAGTTTAGGATTTTTATGGGATTCATGTAAAAGAGTGGATTTATGACTCTTCTGACTTCTTGTGGACTCTTTTCTTTCTGTTGGTCTGTCTTGTCCAACTTCAAAGTGATAGATTTTGTTTCATTTTACTTTATAATACTAATTTTTACCTTTTAGGAGCTCATTTGTTTTCTAATGAGAGACAGGAAAGGAGTGAATCTAAACAGGGGGTAGGGGTGGAGTGTTGTTAGGAACCAGGAGTAGAGGGAGAGGAATCCATGTTGAGGATATATTATGTGTGAAAAAAAATCTATTTTCAACACACTCACACACACACACACATGCACACACACCAAAAATAAAAACAAAATGCGCAAGCAAAAATATCCACTAGGACAAAAACTGCGCAAAACAAAACAAAATGAGACCAAACATCTGAAAAGTATACCATTGTGTTTTGTATTTGGCGTTTAGTTTTGTACACAGGGCCTTCACTGAAGTGTAGGTAATATGCCCAGTGAGACTCCATTGGAGAAGTTAATTTTTCTATTGCCAGTAGATATCAATTGCAAATGTCTATTTGGTTACCTTGTGTCCACTTACCCCTGTCAGTGCTGGGAACTTGTCTGATTTGAAGCTGTGCAGGCCCTATGCATGCTGCCATAGTTCATGTGAAATTATGTGTTCATCATCCCTGTTCTGTCTGGAAGACAATTCCCTTAAAGTTATACACCACCCTGTCTCTCATAGTCTCTACACCTACTCTTCAGATCCTTCAGGCCGTGTGGAAGACTTGAATGAAGTCATCCCATTTTGAGTGAGTTCGGCTCTGGTGTCTCTTACTATCTGCATGTTATCCAGTCAAAAGTCTTTGAGTTCCCCATCTACTACAAGAGGTTGCTTCTGTGATGACTGCTGAGTGAAACACCTATCTATGTTTAGTAGTTTCTTTTTTTAAATTTATGTATTTTTATTGGATATTTTTTATTTACATTTCAAATGTTCTCCCCTTTCCTGCCCCCCCGAAATTCCCTATCCCCTCTTGCCCCCCTCTGCTTCTATGAAGGTGTTCCCTCACCTACCCACCCACTTCTGCTTCCCCACATTGCATTCCCCTACACTGGGGCATACAAGGGCCTCTCCTCCCATTGATGCCCAACAAAGCCATTCTCTGCTACATATGAGGCTGGAGCCATGGGTCCTTCCATGTGTACTATTTGGTTAGTGGTTTAGTCCCTGGGAAATCTGGAGGGTCTGATTGGTTGATATTGTTGTTCTTCCTATGGGGTTCCAAACCTCTTTAGCTCTTACAATCCTTTCTCTAACTCCTCCATTGGGGACCCTGTGATCAGTCCAATAGTTGGCAGCAAGCAACTGCCTCTCTATTTGTCAGACTCTGGCAGAGCCTCTCAGGAGACAGCTAAGTCAGGCTTCTGTCAGCAAGTACTTTTTGGCATCCACAATAGTGTCTGAGTTTGGTGATTTTTTATGGAATGGATCCCCAGGTGGAGCAGTCTCTGGATGGCCTTTCTTTCAGTCTCTGCTCCACACTTTGTCTCCATATTTCCCCCCTGAGTATTTTGTTCCCCCTTCTAAGAAGGACTGAAGCATCCACACTTTAGTCTTCCTTCTTGAGCTTCATGTGATCTGTTGGTATACATTCACTGATAAGTGGATATTAGACCAAAAGCTCAGAATACCCAAGATGTTTAGTAGTTTCTTAATAAATAAAATAGTTTTATGCTCTTGTATTGTATGCAGAACTTGGTTGCTATTCTAAGAAACACACTGGCAGTTAGATAAAGGTATGATTCTAAGCTCTGCAGTAGGGAAAGAGATCTAAGAGTCAGGGTCAAGGACTCAGATAGCCAATACTGCACTTCAGAAAAGTAGGAGCCTTCAATGCAAATGATTTCCAATGAGCCATGCTTTGGAATATGTTCTCATCAAGGACATTAGTTGGAAGGTACCTGTGCCTCAGGTATGAGTCCACAGAGATAGCGAAGGTCAGCTTTTCATGAGAAGACACCTTCTCTCTACATATAGAATATTATCAGTAAGTTATCTTTTAAACATATAAGATATGAGGTGTTAATTATTTCTAAAAGAAAAATATACTCCCAATTTGAATGGATGGAGAGTTGACTTAGGGTTTAATAACACTTGCTGCTCTTGAAGAGAACTGTGGAATTCTCAGCACTCACATGGTGGCTCACAGCTTCATGTAACTTAGTTGCAGAGGCAATGAATGCTCATGGGACATACATACAAATGCAGGCAAAACACTTACCAACATAATTTTTAAAAAAAGATCTTAAAATTATATTTAAATATTTTTAATTTGTTTTGAACTTGTTTAATCTTACTCAATATATGATATTTGCTTTCAAACCCCATATTTTATTTTAATGATTCACAGTATATCTAAAAAAAAAACCCAAATTTGTCATTAATTCTACTTGTTCTTAAAATACATTGGGATATATTTTTGTTTCCATGTTTAAATATGACCATAGATTTTGTTCTGTGTTTAAAAATGACCATAGATTCATCAACTATCTTCAAGTTAGGCAAAAATCAAATTCTTACTGTCTTGAAGAAATTATTAAAGTTTACAAACTATGTGATGAATAAAATAAGCACGCCTCTATAAAAGTATTTTGAAAAAAATTATATAAAAGTACTTGTTCAGGTTGGGAGCAGCTTCTGCTTTACATCACACTCATGCTGAAAATAGAGACCATAGGTAGAGTTGCATCTCAGTGATCGAATTCTTGGCCCAGCATGTCATGATCCTGAGTTGGAGGAACCACACATAAAGGGAAGAGGAGCTTCCTAGAAATTCAGATTGGAATCTATTTCCAGAATACAGACGAAGGGTTAATCTTCTGATCCCAGTCCCTTTATTGTACTGACACATATAGAGGAGCCACAAGTTAGGTTCTTGGTAAAAGGTGAAATGAAAATAGTCTTATTTTGAGTCACATGAAAACATTATCTTTGTGTTTGTGAAATCTTGGTAAACTTGCAAATTTCTGGAATGTTGCCCTGTGCAGGAGTGGCTTGCAAGTAATTAAGCCAGAGAGACCAAAATTATTCAGGAAAGAAAACAAATATTTTAAAATGCTTTTCCCAAGGAGCAGATAAAAATTTGGTGAAAGCCCATTATAATGGAGTGTTAAAAACTTAATTACATTTTTGGTAGATGCCAAGTAAAATAGAAAAACAAATCTTACCAGATGTTCCATAGATATTTTACAAAAATGGAATACTTGATTCAATTTGTTCTTGTAGAAAGCTTTCTCCAGACCTCTGGCTTCCACACACATTGGTATTTTGCACTTTATTAGGTCATAATTTGTATGTCACATTTAAGTTATTTAATTTCCTTTATTAAGTCATTAGGAGTCTAGGCATAAAAATTATTTCAGGTATCCAAAAAAGTGAGAGATTTACAGAGTGTAGCAGATTATACAGAATGTAGTTTTGTATAATCAAATAGTTTATGATTAAAAGAGTCATTTTGACACACATACACACACACACACAAATGATGATGCAATGCAAGAAACTTGAAAGGAAGATGAGTTCTCTTTTTCACATGAGCAAATGATATGTAAATAAAAATTTGCAATGACACACTAAAGGGAAAGAGTAATTCCAGTGTGCATGAATTATTTCATTTTTTTGAGACACTTTCCAAGTGTGAAATCATGGGTAATCCTTTACTATCACACACACTGTCTATATATCAGTGCATGGAAGACACGTTGGATTCTGATTCTAGACAGCAGAATTTGAAAGCAAAGAAAGGATTAACCTTCAGGCATAAAGAAATGACATTATCATTGTCCCTGAAAATTATTTGTCTATCTTCTGTGCTTCATGGAAAATATTAAGCCTGATGTTTTCTATTGCTAAGTTGAAGAATTTAAAATAGATTTAAAAAAAATTAACTTGTAGTAAAAAGAAAAAAAAAACCTGGTAGGCTACACACTACCAAAACCACTATACTTTTCTTAAGTATAAGTAACATAGACTCTGATTTTCTATACATGTGGATAAAGTATGTTGGACCTAATGCACTTTACATTAAACAACAAAATCTGTAATGCTTTCATTGGAGATCACTAGTGTCCACCAAGGCTATAAACATCAGCAAAATTGGACAGCATCTAAAGACTTGCCAGAAATTTCCCTATGTTTCTGCCTACCTGATATCTTCACGAATATATTTGGTAATTGATTGATGTCTTTCTTTTGTAACTCTAAGAAATGTGGGGGCTGGTGAGATGGCTCAGCGGGTAACAGCACTGACTGCTCTTCTGAGGGTTGTGAGTTCAAATCCCAGCAACCACATGGTGGCTCACAATCACCCGTAATGAAATCTGGTGGTCTGAAAACAGCTACAGTGTACTCATTCATAGTACTAAATAAATCATTTTAAAAAAAGAGATGTATATATGTATATCTAGTAGAATGTACTAGAGGCTACCTAAATTCATGTCCCCAGGTATGAACACTTTTATTTATCTCTGAATAAATTGTACCTTATTCCTTTTTTGAGGGAAAACTGGATTTTACTTGTTGTTGTTGTTATTGTTGATGTTGTTGTTGTTGTCAGATCTCAGCAGTATTTCATTAGTGAACAAACCTGTCACATTGAAAGAGTCATATGCAAAATCTCAGCAGACATATTTAGGGGGACGTTCATGTTTCTACACTGGAATATTATCATTGACTTTAATATTAATCAGCCTATATTATCAATGTATTTTATCACTAACATGAAATACTTGAATAAATGTGTCAAAATTAAAGATAGATATGTGATGAACTAGTACATTTATCTAATTTACTAGTTGTCAGATACTTTGTTCTTCTCCCCAACTAATAAAAATTGTATGTCACTTTGATGTAAATAATTCTTTTGCCCTGACATATTATGATTCTTGGGGATATATTGAATTCACTGGAATGGGATTATGAAACTTTGGAGGGAAATTTATCTTTTTAGAGGAATGGTCAATTGTATACAACATTAATCAGAATAAAACAGTAGCAATTTCAAATCTTTGCTGAATAATCCTATAGCCTCCAGAACTTTTTAAAATTGAATTCAGCACAAACACAGGAATGATAGATAACCCTCACTCCCAGAAACATTTGCTATCAAAAGACTAATGATTTGCAAGAAAAAAATAGTTTAAGCACTGATTTTCTCCCTTCTCCTAGTTGGTACCTAGTTTTCTTCTATATACAGAGATCAAACTATTCTGTGAGAGTTTTTCTTTAAAAGTTTACACTTGTCTTTAATGTCCTTCACAATAGCCTAGTCATCTGAACATCTATACCAAGTTTTGTCTGCTGAAAACTTCCCTTCAAATTCAACTTAGACTACCCAGTTAAGATTAATTTTCAGGTTAAATGGGAGTAATATTTGAAAGAATGTTTAGGAGAGCTGCTCCCTGGAACAGATATAACTGAAATATCAGCTAGTCATCTGACATTAGTTTTTTAACTAGGCATTGTATATTTTAGTTTGTGAAATGTGGTGACCTAGACTGGAAGATATGCTTATAATCTGTCTCAATTTGAAAGTCTCCCTGTGGCTATCTGATCAGCTCTACCATACACCAAATTGGAATATTCCAAGTGTCCTAGAGCACAGTTCTTAGAAGATTTGCATAGATCAGTGTCTCAAGTTCAGCCATTTGTGGAAGACAGAAAGGGATTTTGTTCTTTGTGATTGTTTAAATTCAGAGATAACAGTCAGGCTGTCTTCACCAAGCTTAGAGAGTTTGACTGTGATGTTATGAGGGTTCTCTACATTGTGTATGACACTGTGAAACAATCTGTCATGAACAAAGACAAAGAAAAGAATTGGAATTTTAATGTAAGTAGATAAAGCTGTCAGATTTCTGGTGTCTCAGGAAAAATATTAACCAAAATGTACCTAGGTATTCATATGGCATTTTGAAAAAATAGGCAGAAGGAAGTTAAAGCATTTAAGTCTTCTTATTCATCTAAAAGCACATCCTTATTGTTTGCCTTTCCAAACACACAAACAAACAAACATTAATTAATTAATTGACAGTTAGGAAGCAGCTGCCGTGTTTCATGTCATGAACTGGCTTCGACATGATAGACTAGGTAAATTATTATAGAATTCACAGCTGAAAAATATAAAATTTTAAAAAGTTAAGATGTGTAACTTGTAAATTAATGCATTGCCCTTATAAACCATTTTCTCACACTGGTCTGTGTTCATTTTAGTCTTTTATGAGTCTTTTTATTTCTCTTCTTTGCACTTCTGCATATTGACATGGAAATTTCATTACTAATGTAAGACTGTTTTTATTTTGGTTTGATGTGAAGTTTGTTGAGGAAGAGATAGACTATTTTCCCAAAGTTTCTACCTCTCTTGTGTGGTGTCCTACATGACATTGATGTTTCCATGCCTTGACTGAACTTGTGACGAGCTTCTTCCGAACTTGGAGTCCCTGACCTCCTCTTTCATAGAGTATTGACTTTAGAAAACTTGCTGTGATGAATTCTTTCAGTTTTCCTTAGAAGCTTTTGTAAAAGTTCTCTTTCCAGGTTGACAGCCAGGGATGACTTACCAAAGGACCTAAAAAGCCTTTTCTTTGAAAAAGTAAGAGAATAAAAAGTAGTTGCATTTCCTATATGTGGGAAGAAATTTCTTGCCTTCTGGAGATGCCTGTCTTCAAGCTGTAGACCTATTTCACGAAGACATGAAATAGCTTAGTATGCATTTGGATAAACCCAGTTAGCAGGTACAGTGATAAACATACTTCACAGCCATAACCTCAGATACTCCCTGCTCCTTGTTGCTGAAAAGCTGAGCTTGGGTCGAACATTTAACTTCTTCCTACTACAGTAACAGTGTGTGATTCACAATTACTGGAAACAACTTAAGACACACTAAAATATGAAATTAGGAGTCTAGACAATTGTAACAAGTAAGTGTGTTTAAATACAGTAGAAGTAGTAGAATACTTCTGGGTGTATCCTTCATCTACAGATATCTTGAAATACTTGTGCACAAACGGCCCACATCATTCATTGCATTGTAAGTAAAGTAAAATCGAGTCTCAAGTATCTCTGTAGCAGGCATAAATTACTACCAGTGAGAATATAGCTAATCTCAGCTGAGATCTACTGCATAGGTGAGACAAAATCTGGACTTCCAAGGCACTAGAAAATAAAATGTAAAATATACTTTTATTAGTAATAAAAGTCTTTTAGGGATTACTTGTGCTTATCCTAATAAAGTATTAAATGAATTGCACTATTAATATTGACATTGACTTAACAGTGACTAGTCTCTTAGAAAAAAACAACTATCCACCTCATAGAAACTGTTAATTCCCAGCAGAACATCAGCTAGTCATGGAACTTCCCCTTCCCATACTTGGATATTGTCTTGTCTGAGTGTATTCACACCTTGTGCATTCTTTCACAACTGTTGTAAGCTCTTATGTGAAAATGCCATGTTATCTGTAAGGACACTTTTTCATTGTGCTCATCAAAGATCTGTGGCTCATACAATATGGCTACCCTTTCTTCAGCAAAAATAACCAGCCTTAGAGAAAGGAAATAATATAGCTATTACACATAGGTCAAGAAATTATACAATCTCCTACTTTTTATACATTTACCAGTTGTGGGTCTCTGAGTTATCATCATCATAACAAATAGAATCTTCTCTGATGAGGGTTTAGAGATATATTCATATACCAGTATCACAAGAAATTTTTAGAAGTCAGTTTAATAATGTATCAATTTAGCAAAATAATAGTACTACATTCTCCCCCAAAAGACTATGACCTGTCTAGACATGGGTTCTTTTCTTGATAATGGTGCTGCCAAGTGAGGGATTTTCATCCGACATAGTAATATGTAGTTCCAATCACAAAGTAGGTGTTTTTTCCAAAAATGTTCTTGTCATTATTGTATTAGGGGACATATTTTGCCAGGCCAGTTATCATTATAGCTGTCATAGTAAGATCTGCGTAGATTATTCTTTTTCTCCTGTATCAAGTATAGCATCTTTCATCACTGTGAAAGCTAGCTTGTAGCAATGAAGCTTTCATGTTATACCAGCTTGATTTCTGCTTGATCTATTACTCAGCTATGTGGTATTTACAGTAATAAGGTCTTCCTTAAAATGGCTCTATGGACTGTTGAAACTTCTCAAACTATAAATACATTCACATGCATAAAATGATGTTAAATATAGTTAGCCTATAAAGGAATGTTAACACACCTACTACATACCACAGGCATGCAAATAATAAGCCAAGTGCAAATAATAAGCCCAGTGCCCGAAGAGGGTTACTTCTTTTGTATTGTTGGTTAATGACCTTCCATACACACTCCAAAGCTATTTGTTAGCTATTTGCTACCCATGAATAGTAAGTCTTTACAGGAGTGCCTCACACCTATTAGACAGTATACCCAAAGTAAGGAGGGAACATAGAAGTTGGATGACAGTCTCCCAGTTAGAAAGATATGGATGATAGCATATTTGCAGCCTTTTTCTTCACAGTCTTGACAGTAGCCCATCATCCATAGCTCTCTCTAGGCTGACCTGCCTGCACAAAACCTTGGAAAGCCATTAGACATAGACTGATGGGAAAATCTGCCCATGCTTCTCTATCAAAACTCATCAGTCAAAATGATGAAGGATAATTTTTCTTAAACCGCTTAAAAAGCAACTAAAAAACATTTCCCACTATTTATTATTAATTATTTTATTTATTACATTTCAAATGTTGTTGCCCCCCTTTCCAGCACCCCCGACTACTCCTCCACCCCAAACCCCTTTCTCTTTGCCTCTAAGAGGGTGCTCCCCCACTTACCCATTCACCCCCTCCTCACCCATCTAGCATCCTCCTTCTCTAGGGCATTAAGCCTCCACAGGACCAAGGGCCTCCTCTGCCATTGAGGCTAGATAAAGCAGTCGACTGTTAGATATGTAGTGGGTGCCATAGAATAGCTCATGTAAGTTTGGTTGTTGGCTTAGTCCTTGGAATCTCTTAGTTGATACTGTTGCTCTTCTTATGCAGTTGCAATCCCCTTCAGCTGTAAGGATCTGTATCTTTCTCAGTTAGGTGCTGGTAGAGCCTTTCAGAGGACAGCCATGCCAGGCTTCCGTCTTCATGCACAACATGGCCCTGACAATGATATTGGGTTCAGTGTCTGTGCATAGGATGGGTCCCAAGGTGGAAAGGTCTCTCGATGTCCTTTGCTCTATTTTGTTCCTACATTTCTTTTGGACAAGAACAATTGTGGGTCAAAAATTTTAAGATAGATGAGTAGGGGTTAGGGGAGCCCATTCTTTAACTGGGAGCCATGTCTATCTACTAGACTTTCTTAATATTATGTATTTTCATAAATCTATTTTCTAATACACTTTAAATCCTAAGATGCCATTTCTATAAATAGGAAGTCACTGATTTACTACAGACCTCAGTTAAAAAAAAGAATAGACAGCAAAGTTAAAATTGAGAAAATGAACAATAAATGACTGTATTGAGTGGGAAAGAACTCATAGTATTTGAGATTTGAATAAAAAATATCTATACATGAATTCTGAGAACTCCCTGTACAGCCAGATAAGAAGGTACTTTCTGTCTTTCTCTTCATCTCTTTGTGACTCTGTCTGTAACTGTCTCTGTGTCTGTGTCTGTCTGTCTGGCTGGCTGGCTGTCTGTCTCTCTCTCTCTCTCTCTCTTTCTCTCTCCACCCTCCTCTATTTGTACCAGGGTTGAGCCCAGTTTCATATCTGCTACTCTGTTTTCCATTAGCAATTGCTTATTGTTAATACTATCTAAGGAAGGAATAGCATGAATTTTAAAAACTTCATAGCTTCTTTAGCCTTGCAGATTTCCTGAGCTTCCTAAGCCTTATTAGATTCCCACTCTCCTGGAAAGAATGTTCCACTCTCTGAAAAAAAAATGCTGCATAAAAAGCATAAAGAGAACAGTAAAAACAAAGACACAGACTCACAACCTGTAGCAACTCTCCATAGCTTTGGCAACAAATTGAATTAGGTTTTCATTGTTTAAATGCAGAGAGAAAGGGTAAGTGTTCATACCACCTGTGAAGTCAGGGTCACTGTTTCACTTTGATTTCTCAATTATTTTCAAACAATAATGCTCTTATGTCAAATTAATAATATAATAACATTTTAAAAATGTAAGTTGTTTAATGAACACTTCTGATAAATTTTTAAAATTTGTATAATTTTCTGGAGATTTTATGCAAATGGATGATATTTTACTTATAAATCAAAAGCCATGATATTATAATTATCATTTAAAGAATAGTATTATATAATTATATTAAATTTGATACATATAAAATAACCTAATCCATCAAAGTTATTTATAAAAATTCTAACATAAACATTTTGTGCCATATTATTTAAAATGTTCTCATGTCTCACAATGAATACTGATTCTATGTATGTTTAATTGATCTGTGTTTTTAGTCATGAGGACTTGCATTACACAGAGTGATCCTACGGGTGTGATATATATTTTTAATCCTCAACCAACAAGTGTATTTAATTTGTTTTAAGCTATTTATGACAAAGTGCTTGAATAAGGCTGATTTCAAGCTGGCTAGGATTCCCAAGCCTCAGCTTCATCAAATCCACTGTGAAGAGCCCTATCAGACTCTGCACGGTCCACCTCATTATTTCCAAGGTTACGCTTGCTTATCTAACAGGCTCACTGTCTGATAACAGGCCAATCAGATATGTGAGTGAAAATAAGAGAAAAGACCTATTAAAGGTCCTTTAGAAGCAAGGCATTGATCTCAAAGGTAAAACATTTCCTGCCCATAAAGAGAATGCAGTGAATCAATGCCTTCTCTAGTGAGCACTGAAGTTGTTTAATCACGCTAATTAGGTGCTACTTGATGACATTCATTTATGATTAGCTTCGTGAGCACTGTCATAAGCAGAATTTTCTACAGCTCATTAATGAAAGTTCGTGTCATCACAGCTCAGGAAACTTCCTTAAAATCGTGTATTCTCTAATTTTAATGAAACATTGCTCCTAATGACAAAAGATCGTTCCAGAATTCTACATTGAAAGCTAAAGTGTTTTACATGGTCATTAGTCTTACATTTTCTTCTATTTCAAAATAGCAAGTAGATTTACTAAGAAAGAACATTCCTTTTCTTTTTTCTCTTCTTCCTTTCTTCCTTTAGTTTCTGCTTTTACTTTTTTCTTTTTTTCTCCTATGCCCATTTCCATAGGTCAAGCACTCAAATGTTATGTCCCCATCATAGATGACTCATTAATGACAATCAATTAATATTCCTATAGACCATAGCTGTTGTAGAAATTATAAAATGTGTTATATTTAACATGAGAATGTTTAGAACATCTAAATGAATGCCATAGTTAAAAAAAAACTTAAAGTGGATCTTAAGAACATCTGTACATTTATACTTAAATGGAACTATGCTAATCTATAATAATGTCGGGCATTGGTCTGTCCTGTTTGTTGAATTTAGCATGTCCACAGATAGTCTGCTTTATTTTTTTTTAATGTAGCCTGCTTTGTTTTTTTGAATGTACATGAACTTTCTTTCTTTTTTCTTGATTTTTTTATTATTTAAATGCATTTTATAGATCAAACATATTAACAATATTGAGTATTTTGAAAATCAAATAATACATAAAAATTTTGTTCAACTTTTACGTTCATATTCTTTCATACCCTAAAAATAACATTAATGAATATTTATACAATCTATAACTGAAGATCCTATATCTAATGTTGAATACTAAATTGTTTTAAAACATACAAAATATTATTTGGGAATTAAGCATAGTAAAAGAGCATGAAATATTAAAAATGAATCATTAAGAAATATATTCAAAACTCTTATATGATAACACCTGACATAGTGGGAGAGTATTTAAAATGTATTATATATCTTTGTACATTGTCTAACAATTAATTTGCTTAATAAAGGTTATCAGGACTTTTAGGAGAGAAATCATTTTATCACTGAGTATATTTTGAATACTTCAAAATAGCAAAAACTCTTTGAAGTTAAACATTAAGAAAATGCCAATATCATGCATGGTGAGAAAAATTATCAATAATATCTCTATGATGTCTATAGAACAAGATTTTAATATTTTCAACTGTTAATATACAACAGACAGAATAATTATTTTAAGATATATTTCATTGTTATGTCTCCATTTTCATTTCTGATTTTATTAATTTGAATACTGTCTCTGTGCCCTCTGGTTAGTCTGGCTAAGGGTCTGTCTATCTTGTTGATTTTCTCAAACAACCAGCTCTTGATTTTGTTGATTCTTTGTATAGTTCACTTGTTTTTATTTCCTTGATTTCAGCCCTGAGTTTGATTATTTCATGCTGTCTACTCCTCTTTGGTGTATTTGCTTCTTTTTGTTCTAGAGCTTTCAGTTGTGCTGTCAAGCTGCTAGTGTGAGCTTGCTCCAGTTTTCTTTTTGGAGGCACTTAGATGTGGGGAGCCGTGAAGGAGAGAGGCATTCGCCATAACAAGATGGCGCCTACTTCCGCTGTCGAGTAAACAACTGTTTGCGCATGTGCGTACAGTGAAAAGACGCCATGTCACGGCCCATCCCGGGGCATTACATAGGGTAATGAGCGAACAGCCAATCATGAGCAGACACGCCACGCTGTGGGCAGATACACTGCACTGTGGTGTATATAAGCAGTGCGGATTTTGGGCTCGACCCTTTTTTCCCTATGGATGGAGACAAATAAACTTTGCTGCAGAAGGAACCTAGTGTCCACATGTCTTCTTCCCGTGTCTTCTTCCCGGCGAGACGACCGCGCGGGCTACACTTAGAGTTATGAATTTTCATCTTACCACTGTTTTCATTGTTTCCCATAAGTTTTTGTATGATGTGTATTTATTTTCATTAAATTCTAAAAAGCCTTTAATTTCTTTATTTCTTCCTTTACCAAGTCATCATTGAGTAGAACGTTGTTCAGCTTCCATGTGTATGTGTGCTTTCTGTTGTTTTTATTGGTATTTAAGACTCTGGTGATCTGGTAGGGTGCATGGATCTGTCTCAATTTTATTGTATCTATTGAGGCCTGTTTTGTGACCAATTATATGGTCAATTTTGGAGAAGGTATCATGAGGTGCTGAGAAGAAGGTAAATTCATTTGTTTTAGAATGAAATGTTCTATTAATATCTGTTAGATCCATTTAGTTCATAAATTCTGTTAGTTTCCCTGTGTCTCTGTTTAGTTTCTCTTTCCATGTTCTATCCATTGCTGAGAGTGGGGTGTTGAAGTCTCCCACTATTAATGTGTGGGGTACAATGTGTGCTTTGAGCTTTAATAAAGTTTCTTTTATGAATGTGGGTGCCCTTGTGTTTGGAGCATAGATTTCAGAATTGAGAGTTCATCTTCGTAGGTTTTTTCCTTTGACCAGTATGAAGTGTCTTTCCTTATCTTTTCTGATAACTTTTGGTTATTCAGTATAAGAATGGCTACTCCAGCTTGTATCTTGGGACCATTTGCTTGGAAAATTGTTTTCCAACCATTACTCTGAGGTAGTGTCTGTCTTTGTTACTGAGATGCATTTCTTGTATTCAGCAAAATGCTGGGTCTTGTTTACCCAGTATGTTAGAGTAGGTCTTTTATTGGGGAATTGAGTCCATTGATGTTACAAGATGTTAAGGAAAAGTGATTGTTACTTTCTGTTGTTTTTGTTGTTAGAGTTGGAATTATATGTTGAAAGAATATTACTTTCTTGCTTTTTCTAGGATGCAATTTTCTTCCTTGTGTTGGAGTTTTCCATCTATTATCCTTTGTAGGGCCAGAACTGTGGAAAGATATTGTATAAAATTTATTTTGTCATGGAATGTTTTGATTTCTCCATCTATGGTAATTGAGAGTTTTTCTGGGTATAATAGCATGGGCTGGCATTTGTGTTTTCTTAGGGTCTGTATAACATCTGCCCCGGATTTTCTAGTTCTCATAGTCTCTGGTGAGAAGTCTGGTGTAATTCTGATAGGTCTACCTTTATAAGTTACTTGACCTTTTTTTCCTTACTGCTTTTAATATTCATTCTTTGTTTAGTGCTTTTGGTGTTTTGATTATTATGTGACGGGAGCGATTTCTTTTCTGGTTCACTCTATTTCGAGTTCTGTAGGCTTCTTGTATGCTCATGGGTATCTCTTTCTATAGGTTAGGGAAGTTTTCTTCTATAATTTTGTTGAAGATATTTACTGGCCATTTGATTTGGGAATTTTCGATCTCTTTTATACCTATTATCCATAGGTTTTTGTTTTCTCATTGTGATCTGGATTTCCTCAATATTTTGGGTTAGGAGCTTTCTGCAGTTTGCATTTTCTTTGACTGTTGTGTCAATGTTTTCTATGATATCTTCTGCACCTGAAATCCTCTCTTCTATCTCTTGTATTCTGTTGGTGATGCTTGCATCTATGACTCCTGATCTCTTTCGCAAGTTTTCTAACTCCAGGTTTGTCTCCCTTTGTGATTTCTTTATTGTTTCTATTTCCATTTTTAGATCTTGGATGGTTTTGTTCATTTCTTTCTCTTGTTTGATTGTGTTTTCCTGTAATTCTTTAAGGGAATTTTGTGTTTCCTCTTTAAGGGCTTCTACCTGTTTACTTGTGTTCTCTTGTATTTATTTAAGGGAGTTGTTTATGTCCTTCTTAAACTCCTCTATCATAACATGAGAAATGACTTTAGATCCAAATCTTGCTTTTCTGATGTGATAGTGTATCCATGACTTGCTATGGTGGGAAAATTGGGTTCTGATGATGCCAAGTAACCTTGGTTTCTGTTGCTTATGTTCTTATGATTGCCTCCTGCCATCTGATTATCTCTAGTGCTACCTGCCCTAGCTATATCTGACTGGATCCTGTCATTCCTTTGATCCTGGTTGTGTCAGAACTCCCCAGAGTTCAGATGTCTCTGTGATCCTGTGATTCCTGAATCCAGTTATACTGAGATCCTAGGTGTGTCAGAGCTCCTGGGAGTCAAGCTCTTCTGGGACCCTGAGATCTTTGGGTGACTAAGTGCCTGAGATCCTGGGATCCTGGGGTCCTGGGCATGTTAGAGAACCCTGAAGTGGAGCTTCTTCTGGGTGTTGTGAGACTGGCTGTGAAGTTCATGCCCAGTGTTTGTTCAGGGTTCTGGCCCAGACCAGAAGGAACCTGAGCCACTGGTTGAGCAGAGTTCCTGAGTGCCTGGACCCTGCTTGTCCCAGTTACTTCTGGTGTTGGGGCAGATGTTGTGTCCTCCTCACCTCTGATCCTATGATCTTGGGAGTGTTAAAGCACCTGGGAGTGGATCTTCCTCTGGGTGTTGTGGGACTGACTGTAGGTTTTGTGCCCAAGGTCTGCTCAGGGCACCAGCCCAGACTAGAAGTGATAATCTGCTTTAAGATTGCTACAGTATACTACTTAGTTCATATTGTTGTTAGTCCTAAGGGGCTGCAAACCCCTCAGCTCCATTGGACCTAAGTAGTACCCTCAGAGCTCCCAGGGTCTCAACCACCAACCAAGGACTGCACATGGAGGGGTCTGATTGTTCTGGCAGCATGTGTATAGTAGAGGATTGCAAATTCGATCAGCAATAGGAGGAGAGGGCCTCAGCCTTGTGAAGGTTCTGTGCCCCAGTGTAGGGGAATGCCAGGGCCAGAAAGTGGGAGAGGGCGGGGTGGCAGGCATGGGGAAGTGGGAGGCAACAGGGGTTTGTTTGTGTTTGTTTCTTTGTTTTTTGGAGGGGAAACTGGGAATGGAGAAATTTACATGTAAATAAAGAAAATATCTAAAAAAAAAAAAAAAAGATTGCTACAGTATATGTGCTTATAAATACCTGTACCCAGGAAACAATATTCAAATGAGGAGATTTCCATATTAATATTTATTCAACAATCTATAGCATTAAAAATATTTTTGCTTTTTTGGTTTGTTTTTCTTTGTTTCTTTTTTTTTTTCTTTCAAGATAAGATCTTACTTTAAGTTCTTTTTGTACTGGAACTAACTATGAAGACCAGACTGAACTCAAACTCTCAGAGGACCATCTATGTCTCACTTACAAGTTCTGGAACAATTTGGGCACCCCTATTCCTGGCTAAAATTGGCACCTGCAATTTGCATAATATCTGTTCCTGAGAGGCTTAAGTAAATGCAGTCAAATCACACAAGCAAATACACGCACAGAGACACACATACACCACACATGCACTGCACATCCTAATGACTTATTTTTATATGTATATATGTGTGTCTGTTTATGTTTGCTTCCTTTCAAGGTTACCTTTGAAAGTAAGAAGGGGCATCCAATTCTCAAGTGAGAGTATACAGGAAATTGTAAGCTCAGGATGCATGGGCTGGGACCCCAACTCTGAAAGTGCAGATGTATACTTAAACCTGTATATCACACATATTTTTATACCAATAAAAATAGTAATAAGCATGTCTTTGTCACATCTATGACATGACTATATAATTAATTATATTGTTGACATAGTATAATTATGCATGTGTATGCCTAACAAATTTCCTACTTCCTGATTTTAAATTGCAATTAGTCCTGGGTTTTTAATATTTTTTGGTTGATACACCTTCCTTATTTCTAAATGATATATTGTTCTTGATTTTTATCAGCTAAAGCATTGACTATTTTCTTCTTCTGATAACTACTGATAATTAAGCTCATAAGTCATTGCCACATCCCTATTCACTCATAAGTCATCCTCACTTTTCATCTGACAGTATTTATGTCTATATGTATAATATAGTTTGAGCTGATTTATCATATTTTACAGTACACACATGTATGTATAGATATTTTTACATACAGCATAATAGATCAAGCATGTTTCTCCTAGTTTGATAAAGAATATGGACCATTTTCATATGAAGAAATTTGTCAGCACCACAGGTTGTCTCAGGTGATATGAATTTTGAAGGTAAGTTATAAAGTGCATTAATTTCTTTTTAATTCCCAGAAAATACTTCTATTCTTTAAATTTTCAATTTAAGAAAAAAATAAATGACTTTAGTTTAAAATAGATTGCATATACATATAATTTTTACAATTAGTAACAATATTACATACAAAAGTATCTACCTTAGAATTATGGAAATATATTAACTTGGATTATAGCTTAAAATATAATAAGTGTTCAAATAATAAAAGATTTAAAATTGTTCAAAAGACACTTTAATAATGTATTTAGTTAGTTTAGTAATAGCTATCACATGTTTACAATGAATTCTCTTCTCTATTATACAAATCTGTTAAAATTAGAACTACTTCTAATCATTGACATTAATTAATAAAAGACTTAAAACTCTAAAAGCATTCTATGCCCAAGTATGTATATTTAAGAACAAGTCATACAATTTATTAGAAAATAATTTAATACCATTAGACATTAGTAACTTTAGAAAATGTTTGCAGCATATAATTAGAAGGTCATATTAATTTTTATGTTTGCTGGGCTTTATTAAACACTTGTAAAACGCTAACAAAAGCATAGTTATTATACTTAAAATGAAAATAGGACTGTTTCTCTTAATTTAAAATATAAAAATATCCATGTATAATTACAAAAGTGAAGGCTGTCTAGCATAAACAAACCCACCCTTTCAATAAATATGCATGTAATTTCATGTTTGACTATTATTGCAGGATTTTAGTTTGGTTTTCATTGCTGTGAAGAGACATCACTACCCAGGCAACTCTTATAAGGACAACACTGAATTGGGGCTTACTTACAGTTTTAGAGGTTTAGTCCATATCATCATGACAGGAAACAACAGGAAACGTGTCAGCAGATGTGGTGCTGGAGGAGCTGAGAGTCCTTGATCTGAAGAAGACTATCTTCCACAGGCAGCCAGGAGGCTATCAACCCATCTGTACAGTGACACACTTCCCATAGGAAGGCTACACCTATTCCAACAAGCCCACACCTATTTCAACAAGGCCATATCTCCTAATAGTGTCACTTCCCATGAACCAAGCATACACAAACCATCAAACACACACTTTTACAAATTTAAGAGTTACTTGTTAAATCTCAAGGGCAATTCTATGAGGCAAATACCTTTTGAGTTTATTTCCCTGATGATTTCCAAGCCTAATTAAAAGTTTTTATCTCTGCTGGGTTGTGGTGGCGCACGCCTTTAATCCCAACACTTGGCAGGCAGAGGCAGGCGGATTTCTGAGTTCGAGGCTAGCCTGGTCTACAGAGTGAGTTCCAGGACAGCCAAGGCTATACAGAGAAACCCTGTCTCGAAAAACAAAACAAAACAAAAAAAGTTTTTATCTCTTAGCTACAATGGGAGCATCAAAAGACATAAAATCCATGTGATAGACATTGCATAGTGCGCTAAATGCATTCCATGTATTAAATGGAATTCTTTGTCCAGATCACTGCATATACAGTGAAATGAATATTCATGTGTGTGCATGGGTGTGGGTGTGTATGTGTAGGAGGGTATGTGCACAGGCTTGTTCACATGTGTTTCAGTGAATGAGGGGGCATTTACCTGCTCGCATGTGCAGGTGAAGGCCAGAGAACATTGGATGTAGTTCCTCAAGAGCCATTGAAAGTTCTTTGAAATAAGGATTCTCACATGCTGGACCTAGAAATGTAACCCACTTCTAAGAGTACATGCACCCATATGTGTCCCTGGCATGCGTTTTGGAGACTGAGCACAGATCTCTGTTTTTGCAGTGACTGTTCCGTATCCATAACCCTGAGCATTCCTGTTATTATTATTATTATGAAGAACCTGAAGCACGCAGTCACCGAAGTCATTAGTCACATAGACAGATTAAAGCAAGATTATATTTTTTAAACTGCTGGAAAGCTTTATTTCATTACCCTTCAAAATGTCTGTTCTTTGTATGTTAAGTCACAGAAAAGAAAGATCTAATAAATAAAAAGTAAGGCTAGGGAGTGTTCCAGAGCCCACTGTCTGAGCAGTGTACTAGGTCTTTTGATTTCAAGGTCACAAACTCAATTCATTTTCAAGTTTAGAGATTGTTTCCAGGAAAAGAAAATCCTTCACAGTACAGTGTAACTTCTTTTAAAGACTTAAAGTAGAATTATAAATCTCAGACTGAAGTGTATTGAAAGATGTCAAAGCAGTAATTTTCTAAGCAGGGAAGTTTAAATGATCCTTTAAGAAACGCTAAGTACTTTTTTACAGAAGTACAAACATTGTTTCTTTTACCTCTGACAAAATCTTGGCACAGTCCAGATGATTTTTATATCAGTGTCTACTGAAGAAAAAAAAAGTGTGTATGTGTGTGTGTGTGTGTGTCTGTGTATATGTATATCCAAACCAAACACTACAACTGAACAAAGACTTTTCTCTATGAATAAATGGATTGTATGACTCTAATTGTTCTATGCAAATATTCTTGGGCATCCTAAAGATTTCAAACTTAGCAACTGCTCTGTTAGAAATGTGTTTGTTTGTGGATGTGGGCATGTGTATGTAGGGGGGTATTGACCCAGTAATCAAATGGAAATTTATTTTTTAAACACAATTTTTTTGCATTGATAGACATAATACCAGTCTTGTTTATAATACTGGTTTCTGTAGAATTAATATTTAAAAAATAAAGTCAGGCAGTGGCTTTGCTAGCCACCCCAATGATTGTTCCTGAATGAACGACACACAGCCTTTATATTTTAAAGTGCCTTAAAAAGCTCAGTAACGCTGGACAGTGGTGGCACACTTCTTTAATCTTAGCACTTGGGAGGCAGAGGCAGGTGGATTTCTAAGTTCAAGGCCAGCCTGGTCTACACAGTGAGTTTCCAGACAGCCAGGGCTATACAGAGAAACCCTGTCTCAAAACAAACAAACAAACAAACTCAATAGCTGGACTAGTGACAAATCTCCATACCATTAATCCCCCTCCCACCAATAATCCCAAGTTATTACTTCCCAAACCCTACATTCTATCTTGGCTGCTCTCTGGATTCCCTCTTCTGGCTCCCTCAAATGGCAGCTATGCCTCTCTGTCCTGCACTATTGTCAGGCATGGGGTCTTTTCTTCTGCTCCACAGTCTCTCAACATGGCAGATCTCCCCTCCTTTTCTTCCTCTCTCCTAGTTCCAAGCCTGAGAAATTCCAACAATCAGACACTGTCTGTCCTTCCCAACTATAGGCTGTTGGGATTTTTATTTACCAATCATAACTATTTGGGGGCAGGTTCCCAGACTTTAGATGTAGACAGGTAAGCAGTTTTGGAGACCAAAATAAACATTAGAATATGAGCAGGATTAGACTAACTACTCTACAGATTTCATTATTATAACAAATGTTTTCCTTTGCAATAATTTAAGAGCATTTGGACTTTTGAGCAATGTTGCACTGATAATTTTATGGTATAAACATTCAATGATTTACAGAAAGATCAGAGTGAGCCTCGGCTTACCATATGCAATTCAGCTCCTCAGGAATGTGCTGCTTTGTCAGTGGTGTTAATTGCATAATAAACAGGCTTGTAAATCCAAAAAAACAAATGCACTCTTCAGGCTCAGCAGTCAGGTTGCTAATCAGTCTTCCACTTATGTCCAATTGAAGTGATGGCATCTGTTCACTAGAAGTGAACCAACACACTCATATCCCTTTGCAAGTCACCAGATGCTGTTCAGAAGGCAATGGTCAATAAGCACACCAGTCTACCTCTCCTACAGTGACCCAGGGCTTTGTATACACGTTAGGAAATAATGGCCATTCCGTGTTGCTCACTATTGTGGACAAAGCTCCTGTTAGAATCCTCTCAGAAGCCTTTTCTTTCAGGTCCCAAGATAAAACACTTTACCTTCATGAGACTGATAAGAAGAGATTGGGTGGTGGATATGTGTATGGATTATACAAGAGTATCTTTAGTTAGGTGAAATTTTTACTTTTCAGAAAGTTGAATGACTTTGCTTCTGGTTCTGGGACAACACAGGTCTAATTTATATTGAAAAACTTGAAAGAATAGGAAAGGATTTTCATTTTTCTTTTTTTTTTTATAGAGTAAAATAACTTTTAGGACATACTTGTTTTAGAAGTCCTGGAGTAAATTTTATATTATAAGTAGATAAAGAGAAGAATGACCAGGATTTTCAAATATCTGTTTGCTTTTACTTAAAGTATTCATTCTCATCATGCCTGCCATGTCTCGTGGGCAAAAATTAAATATACAGAAAATTTAATGTGTGACATTGTTTCCTTTATACGTGGATATTTGTTAAGAGTTTTCACTGCATAGATGTTTTATAATAGAGCACACTATATGCTAACTTAAAGATGATATGATTAGGGTTTTAAATTAAGGAGATCCCAAATAATATTAATGTGAACATTGTAAAACTATTTGACAAAAATAAAAAAGAAATCATATGGCCATATCTATAAGATACAATTTTGAAGCATAGTGTCAGTTACTAAATGTATGTATTTTAGTAAATATTATTATACAAAATAATTGATATTGACAAGAGTGCAATGTATTTTCACACAACAGGCTTTTTTATAGTTCTTTAAGATATTGTATACTGGGTACTGTGGAAATATTAAGTGGAATAATACATTGTATGGAATACAAAGATTTTTCAGGACTGGTATCAACTGTTTGAATTCAAGAATCGCAAATACAGCCTAGAACCATTCAGCATGTTTTATGGGTTGATTTTTTTTTTGTTGTTGTTGTTGTTGTTGTTGCTAAAACAGCTGCAGGTTTAACCTCAGAACTATGATGAAAACTTTATAGAGATAAGGTATTGAAAATGCTATCACATTTAAATTGTGTCCTCAGGTCTATTAGAATTCAGTATGGCAGCCAATCTCATTACAAGGGTAAACAGGGATATAGGGATATGCATGGAGTAAGATGATAGAGACATATAAGGGGACGAGGGCTTTGGAAAAGCCTGTGAGAGAAGTTGGAGTAGGTTCCTCCTCATGGTTTTCAGTGGGAACCAATGTTGCATACAGCCTAACTTTATTCTCTATCTTATAGCTGTGAAAAACATGTTTCTCTGATTTAAGCCATACTGTATGTTATATATAGTCCTAACAACCCTAAATAATAAATGTAGTCTCTGGAAAGAACCTAATGAATTTATTGAGTGAGAATGTGTTTTGGCCATAGTGTCAATGTTAGTAATTTGCCTCATTGAATTCCTCACAAAAATTTTCTCATATTTATTTTATAATCATATTAGGCATATATTAGTATTTGCATGCTAAACACAGAGCCTGATAAAATCAGGTTATATGTTGATATTAACAAGAAAGAGGAAAAAGTCCATCAAAGCAAGTAAAATCACTAAGAGAAACAACTTCTTACTTCTTATCATACCAAGAAGAAGATGTAATGCTTTTGAAAAATAGAGACCTGAAAAAAGAAATATAGAAAAGGAACACAGTCGGTGTTCCACTATGTTGATAGCCACCTTGTTTATAATAGCCAGGTGCTGGGAAGAACCCAGATGTCCTTCAACAGATGAATGGATACAGAAAACATGGTACATTTACACAATGAAGTACTACTCAGCTATTAAAAACAATGAACTCATGAAGTTCTTAGGTAAATGAATGGAACCAGAAAATATCAAACTGAATGAGGTAACCCACTCACAAAGTTAAGTTGATATTAGCCCAAAAGCTTTGAATACCCAAGATACAATTCACAGACCACATGAAGCTCAAGAAGGAAGACCACAGTGTGGATACTTCAGTCCTTCTTAGAAGAGGGATCAAAATACTGATGGGAGGAGATACAGAGACAAAGTTTGGGGCAGAAACTGAAGGAAAGGCCATCCAGTGACTCTTTCACCTAGAGATCCATCCCATATAGTTACCCAACCCAGATACTATTATGGATGCCAACAAGTGCTTACTGACAGGAGCCTGATATAGCTGTTTCCTGAGAGGCTCTGCCAGAGGTGACAAATACATAAATGGATGCTCACAGCCAACCATTGGACTGAGCATAGGCTCCCCAGTGGAGGAGCTAGAGAAAGGGCCCAAGGAGCTGAAGGGGTTTGCAGCCCCATAAGAAGAACAACTATATAAACCATCCAGTACCCCCAGAGCTCACAGGGACTAAACCACCAACCAACAAGTACACAAGGAGGGACTCAAGGCTTCAGTCGCATATGTAGCAGATGACGGCCTTGTGGGACATTAATGAGAAGAGAGGCCCTTGGTCTTGTGAAGGCTCAATGCCCCAGTGTAGGGGAATGTGAGGACAGGGAACCAGGAGTGGGTGTGTTAATGAGCTGGGGGAGAGGGAATGGGATAGGGTTGGATTTCACAGGGGAAAGCAGGAAAGGTTATAAAATTTGAAATGTAAATAAAGAAAATATCTAATGAAAATGATAAAAAAAGAAAAGAGAAGGAACCCAGAAAAATTGAAGAGAAAGCAGTAAGCTAAGTGGAAGTTTACAGAGAATTGCAAAGCTACCCCAATAGCAAATACTACATGAGTGAGTTAAAAAGAAAAAAAAAGGCATTACTGTGCTTGGTGCAGTCAATAATAAAGAAACAGGAAATTTCCATAAAACTAAAGCAAGCTGAAGGATATTAAAGCAAACACTAAACTGTAGACTTATAAGAATAACATCTTGTCAAAAAGATACTGGACAAATGGAGACTATGAAGCAGGAATTTGTTCTAACAGAAGAACTCTATTAAATTTATATACAGTCTGGAGTCATACCACAACAAGAGATTGAGAAAAGCATGTATGTTAATGCAGAAATATACTAGCAAAGGTACAAGGTAAAGTGAAAGAGAGAATGTGAGAGAATGTTGTAACGGAACTGAAGTCCTCTCCCTCCTCACTCTGAGTAAAAAGTAGCTAAATAATTGATGCAAAAGTGTGCCAAATAACATTTGATGCTCAAGGTCTGTGAATCAACACTCATAGATGCACATGGAATTTATTTTTAATCCAATTAGTAGTTGGTTTTGCCCGGAAACATCTTATTTTTAATTATGAATGTGCAACTTGCAGCTATACTGCTCTTAGGTTTACTTCTTAGAACAAAACACTTATGGATTAAGTAAAGTCTATCAAAGAGTATGATAAACAATTCATTAGTCTATTTTAACAATTATTTAAAATAAACACAGGTGACTCGCAGGCATGCATCAGAGGCAGGCTGCTCTGCCTTGCTCAGCAACAGACACATCATGTGTGAATTTTCAGTTGTTTCCTCAGAGAATTCCAACTCCTAGTCCAGAGCTCCAGAAAATTTTCAGCATTTCTGGTTTTTTAGTATTAGATAGTCTAACACACAGCTGCAGATCTGGACAACATGGAAGACACATACATAAGAAGAACTATTGAGTTGAAAATGAATGAAAGTGTGCAAAAAACTGCTGTCAGGTGCTATTTAGATCACTGCATCATCTTTTAAAGGTGGCATTGGCATTGCTGTGCCTAAATTAAATATATGATACATTTTTTTTTAAATTCCAAGTACTGAACACTTACAGTCTGCTTCATATGTTGCAAAGTAACTGTCTGAAAAACTCCCATGTTCTATGTATTTATTTCTAAGTTCTTCTGGGTTTTCTCACATGGCATGAGAGCATGTACTGTGAGTCAGCATTGCCAGTGCCCTTCTCTCTGCATCAATGAGGAAATAATAAGAACTCAGCATCTTCAGTTGCCATAGGATTCTGGGTACCTCCCTACTAATAACTAACTAGTGACTATTTTAAGTAGGGTTAAGGCATGAGGCAATTATTACCTTCAAGAACTATGCCTCTGTTATTTATTTTTCTTCTTTTCATGTGTATGTCTGTACAATATGTTTGTGTGTTTACATGTGTATGGGTGCCTGGTTGTTTGTATGGAGGGGTGATATGTGCATATGTGCATGCAAGTGTGGGGGTCCTAGTTTGATGTTAGAAGAATCTTCATTTATTCTCCCCCATCTTATTGTTTTTCAGTCAAGGCAACAATCAAACCCAACACATGCTAATATAACTAGTCCCTCCAGACCTCTTATTGTAAGGTTCATGCTTCTATCTTCTGGGGCTGAAATTATATGCAGACCTCCATACCCACAGTGTATTAGCATGGGATCTGGGTATCCAGATGCTGATCATTTGGCTGGAGTAGCAAGTCTTTTAACCCCTGAGTGATTTCCTAACCCTATTTCATCATCTTAAGCAAGAGGACAAAGCAGGAGATTCAAGCTATGAAATATGCACTGTCCATGTCAACCAATCCCATAATTTCTTTATTTCCCTTCCCTTATATCAAGTCCCTTTCAGAAAACATGCTACACACCTTTTTATTAGGTCTGCTGGTATAGGTTGTAAAAAGGTGGCATGTCAAGGCCTAATAATCTCACATTGATTTTCCTTTACTTAGAAAGGAACCGTGTGACAAAGGTAAACTTTTAAAACAGATAAACAATGGTTGCTTTTAGTCATATTTCCCTCCTGGATCATGCCTTTGTATCAAAGAATTGAAAGAAACAGATTTAAAATTTGACAATAGTTGGGCCTTTAACCTCTGGAGGTAGAGAGGCAAGCTAAGCTGTATAAGTTCATGGCCAGCCTGGTCTATAGAACTGGTTTGAGGACAACCAGGGATACACAAAGGAACCATGTCTCAGAAAAGAACAACAAAAACAATACTAAAATGAAACAAATGTAAACAACAAACAAACCTGACAATGTTTATCTTTTCTTACCATCTGTGAAGGACTGATGTTAGGCAGCTGAACTTGATTAAAGCCACATCTGACTCAGGGGTGCAGACTTTTGACAATGTATGATGAAATAAATGAATGTTCCCAGCATCTATAAATTACATTACACTAGACACTGCTGGCTGGCTAGGAAGTTCACACCATACTTATGAAAGAGAAACAGATTCTCAGCTATTCCGTTATTAGAAAATCTAGAACAGTACTTAAGGTACTCTATCCTCATGCAGGGCATTTTCCTCTAGAATTAAGAATAACGTGAGCACTTTTTATATGTGTGTTAATTAGTAAAATTCCATCATACAAGTTACAGTTTATGTAGAGTTAACTTAAATTTTCTTTTAATTGTTTCTAGATTTTTTTTTTGTTTTTTGTTTTTTAATTTCTGGCTTGTAGGAGTATACCCCAAATAAGTCAAAGGAAAACAATTTGAAAAACATGACATCCTTTCCCAATTCTCTTAATAGACACCATTTTAATAAGTTTCAGCAGATAAAATACTCTGAAGTCACCTACCTTTCCTACCAACTGTAAGGTAATAATTTTCTCTGCAGCTCTCTGACCTTTTCTATTTACCAGAAAGACATTGAACAGATTAAACTGGCCAGGTCAATTTTTATCAGCAGCATATTTGGTATCTATCTGTATGAATATTATCTATGCATCTTTCTAAACCATATCTGAATGGCTTTGTGTTTTATGCACATTCTATGAAAGTAGTTCATGTCCTTTCCTTTGAAGTATTTCTGCGGAAATAGTAAAGGAGGAGCTCCACACTACCTCCAGTAGATGCGGCTGCTGTCAGTCAACTTAAATTGCATATTAGTTTCTATAACCTTTTAGTCTTATTAAATAGTCGCTGCAAAATCTACATAATTATATACACAACTGACCTTGTCTCCCGCACATTCCTGTAAATATTAAATCACATTTGTTTTCAGGTAGTCATCTACTAAGATCTTTCCTAGCAAGAACTCTCAACCACTTCTATACCCTTTCAGACATGGAGTTTCCAACTGATTCCACTGCAGAGACAGTTATTGAATTAATAGTTCTGGCGTCACTGGGTTAATTTTAATTACTACTCTGAGAAACGAAATGATGCTGGACTTTTAATTAGTAATCATAGATTGAAAAAGCATGCCATGATCAAACAGTTTTTGTGACCCTTGTTAGATGTTAAGGAGAATGAGCTTTCCAGAAAAAGTATCCTATGGCTGGGCCGGTCATGAGCCCTAGAAAGAAACCTACGACTATTTTTTGTCACTAAATAACTACGGTGTCAAACTGCTTTTAAAATCTTTGCTTAGATGTACAAATTATTGTTGTACTCAGTCTGCCTTGGACACCATCACGGAAATTGAAGTAGAGAAAACATAAGAAAGAGAGATAGTAATAAGGAGAGAATAAGTACATGGCAGTTCTACTCCTGATTTACTGAAGCTAGTCCCTTGCCTAATAACAAAATAAAAAACAAAAGTGCCTAAGAGCAAATTATTATAGTGAAATTCATCTATAGGATTTTAACCTAACAAATATACTTCCAATAGCAAAAAAAGAAAAAAAAATCACCTTCTGTGGTTTGATTACAGTTAAAAAGATGTTTTCCTGTGTCTGTATCACTGTGAGTTTGAGTGTGTGTGTGTGTGTCTGTGTGTGTGTGTGTGTGTGTGTGTGTGTGTGAAATAAAACTTGAAAAAAGCAGGTGTATTATTAGACCCCATCATCTAATAACACACACACACACATTCAAACATACAAACACACACACACACACACACACATACACACAATTCTTTTTCTCCTTAAAATGTCTGTTGACAAAGCACCTCCTCCAAGAAACCATAATAAAGGGATACCCTGTGCCCAGGAGGGAACAGATCTCCTTTCTGCATCCTTGAAAGCAGGGCTGACTTGCCTGAATGTCTAATTTCTAAGCACATGTGCACAGCTTCCCTTCCAGCTCCGTGTCTTTCTCAGCAGTTATGTTCTGAGGCAGCTGCTGTCTGCCTGATAATCAACCCCCTGCTCAGGGTCCTGGTCAAGTTCAAAGGGGCCAACAGAGCACAACAGGGCATGGCAATCTGACTTTTCTTGCCTTGCCTGTCTTGCTCACTGGATTCCCACAAGGGAGAACACCTCACTTACCTCATCAGTGAGGGGAAAAAAAAACAACAAGCTGCAGGGTTTCTGGGATTCCTTTAAATCTTCCAGACTGCATAGACAGTGGTGTTTTCTTTATTTTTGTCGATATGATGTGGTTTCAAGGGACAAAATGGACTTGCAGAGATGTGTCTGCCTCTTGCCTTCTCTGTAGCTGGCTAGGTATGCTCATTGTGGAGAAAGTAACTCAAACTCATTGTGCCATCTTATTTATTCTGTATGTCCCAATCCCACTTCAATCCAAACCACAGCTGACCTTGCTTCCCATAGCATGCTGACTTGTGGGACTTCACAGTGAAGTCATATACAAGACAGGGGGAATAGAGTATAATTTTACCAAGTTATAACTTAAAAATTAAAGATACAGCCAGCTAAGATTTTTTTATCACTACTGAAGTTGTTTTACTTTTTAAATAACAAGTATCAATCAACAGTGCATGTCTAATTAAGATCTTCCAAGATAAGGATTAGTAGACTAATTTTGCCTTCAATTTTTAAAAATATAACATCATGCTAAACAATGTACACTTTAAACTCAATCCCACTGAACATCTGTTCATTGTACACTAGATGTGAAAAAAATTTCCCGCCTCTGTAGCGCTTGATGAGACAGCAGTGCCTAATGAATTCCAAGAAGACCCTGTTTCTCCTTTAGTACATGTGCAAAAGGATTCTTTCCTTTGACAATACATATAAGATACTTGTGGAAAATCTTATCACTATCGAATAAGTGTGTTACTCTGTATTGTTTTCAATGGGAATTATAACAATCCTGGAAGACTGTTATAGTTGTGTTTCTATAGCAAAATAACAAAACTTATATTTAATATACCAGTTCGCAAGTGTTGAAGGATAAAATTATTTTATATTTGTCTTATTTCCCTTAAAAATGTAATCCCCTACCCCAGTTATTCTTTCTTACTTGTTATCCTCACATTACTAAATTTTTCGTAATACTAATAGTTACTTTACAGTGTAACTTATGATTACGCTTTGAAAGGGTATTTAAAACCCTGTTCTTTCTTTCTAACGCTTGGCTGGCATAGTTGAGCATTCTTGCTCTGTCATGCCATTCAACCATCATATTCTGGGTCCTTATAACATAAAAATGATGGGGCCAGACATCCATGCCTGAAACTTCTATAGCCATTTCTGTAATAATTAATTTTCAGTTTGAAAATGGTATCTCTCAAGTAATGGCCACAGCAAACAAAAGACACATAAGTGCTTACCCAGTGCCCTCTGGGAAAACTGTATATAGGAGTGTGAGGCTACTTTAGATGTGAGGCTTCTCTCTACATGGAAATGTTCAATGGGTTTACAGAGGGAGGTAAGGAAGATGTTTTGCTCCATATGTTGTAGGTGCAGAAGCAGCTACAATCTTCAGTCTTAGTTATCTCCCCTCTCTTTGGCAGAATCTAAAGTTTTCCCTACTAGGATTCAATGATATCATAGCCAGCTGACCTCATTAAAATAATGAATTGCTTGGAAATTTAACATATCTATGTATGCCATCCTGGATCCTCTGGAATTTTGTCTTCTCACTATAGGTAGAAAGGTCATTTCCAAAAGGTTCAAAAAAAAAAATGGCATTCTGATCCTTATGCTTGAATTTAAATTGCATGTGTTACTCTTTTGTGCTTTTATGGATCGTTCTGTGGAATATCAATGTAACTTTAAATGAGTTTTCAAAATTGTTCTCCTTTCCAATGCTGTCTCAGAGATTTTTATATGTCTGAATAGTGTATGGATCATTATATTGCTTCCAAATGACCTTCTTCTCTGGTGATTGCCTAGTGAAATATTTAGCAATAGAGCACTCTCCATATGCCAGAGACATATCTACCTCTTCAAATGAGCACCCTGTTACCATTGAAGCCAAGAGTACACAGTTTCCAATTCTTATCATAACATCTGCTTTCTTGAACTAGTGATTCTTTGACAGAATTTGACATAGAATAATTTGAGTGGAATAAAGCATGTATAATACAGAAGGTGGTAAGAATCATTCAATGCAGGGTTATAATGAACATTGGACTTCTGAGAAAGAACAAAAAGGAAACAATCACTGTACAACAGAATCATCAAGTGAACAAGTATCTAAAAATGTCTCTGAACATATAGCAAGGACACAGCATGAATGTGACCTGCAACATGATGTTTATATTGATCAGAAACAGTCTTTATCCTACTCTAATTTGTAAGCGTTGATAGGGACAAAATGGCTGCATCATGAAAGTGTAGGTGCATCTGGAAATTACGCTTATAAGTTGTCTTAGTCACTGTTTTAATGTTATGAAGAGACAACATGACCAAGGCAAGTCCTATGAAAGGAAGTCATTTGAATGGGGGCCCACTCACAGTTTTGGAGGTTTAGTCTGTTGTTACGGGGTGTTCACGGGGACATGCAGGTAGGCACTGGAGCAGTTGCTAAGAATTATATACGATTTCATAGCCAAAAAGAAAACATAGATCTAGTATGACTTTTGAACCTCAATTCCCACCCACAGGGACACATTATTGCCAATAATGTCACACCTACTCCTAAATGTCCACACCTCCAAATCCTTCTAATCCTTTCAAACACTGCTACTTGCTGGTAAATAAGCATTCAATTATATGAGCCTATATGAGGGCCATTCTTATTCAAACTTTCACAAATTTTGTCAGCTATCTTTTCTCCTTGTCCATGAATGTGAATTTTTTATTTAATGAAGATCCACCTAGCATATTCCCATGGGTGCCTAAAGATGTGAGGTTAAGATTAAAGCAGCTACTCAGAACAACTTCATAAAATTATATCAACTTCTTCATCTTACAATGTTAACCAAAAAATACTTATAGGATAGATTTAATCAAGGAAGAAAAAGTATTTTGGAATTACTAAAAGAAATAATGATGAAATAAGTAAGATCTCTAATAATAGAAGTATACCTTTAGTTTGTAGGTTGAATATTTATTTTCTTAAAATGTCCATACTTCTGAAAGCTATTCCCAGAAGCAATGACAGTTTTATCAGAAACTATTTTTCATCATGTTTTATAAATGGAGAGATCCAATACTAAAATGGAGTAGTATTACAGAAGAACCAACGTAATCTGTAGGAGGATCAGTCCCTGTCATTTTATTCTTTTAAAAAATTCTAAAAGAAACATCCAGAGGACTGTCTCATAGTTGATTCCACATTGGATCAAGTATTTACAACCATAACCATAAACAAAATAGTAGCTGGAATTAGAATTAAAGTATAAATGTAAGATCTGAAACTAGGAATCAATAAAGAAATATGACTACTTCTTTGTGACAATTTATTCCTACACCAAAGGTACAAGCAACACAAATGATAATATGAATTTAGAATTACACTAAAGCATAAAAGATTTTCTTATGTAGTACCAGAACAACATGCAAAGAAAATATGAGAATTTTTAAAACAATAAATGTGATAAAGGATTAATAATCAAAATATGAAGGCCTCAAAGAACTCTGGAGCAAGGCACACAAATAATTACTCTAAGAGAAATCTCTACTTCCCTACAGAATAGATGCTGCAAAGATCAAAGAATAATAAGTTCAAGGGAGGAGGTACAGTAACAATGGTGGGAATTACCACAGCATTAGGAAAAACACACTGAAAGTTCCTCTGGTTTTAGTCTTTTGATTTTTTGAGGGGAGGTGCTCTTTTATTCCATCAATTTATTTATTTACTTTATATCCAATGTCAGTTCCCAATTTCCTTCCAGTCTCCCCTCACACAGCACCTTCCCCCTCTCCTTTGAGAAGGGAAAGGCACCCTCAAACAACTCTGCCACATCAAATCACTGCAGGACTAGATACATCCTCTCTCACTGAGGCCAGACAAGGCAGCCCAGTTAGGGTAAAAGGATCTACAGGCAGGCAAAAGGAACTCAAGGACAGCCTCAATTCCACCTGTTGGGAGACCCACATGAAGACCAAATTGCACATCCATGTCTCTGTTTGGGTCTGTGATCATGACTACAGGTGCCTGTAGAGGTAAGAAAGGAATTCCAGATCTTCTGGAGTTAGAACTGCTAGCAAGTGAAAGCCAATTAAAGTCAGACGTTGGTATCTCAATTTAAGTCCCTTTCCCCAATTTTAAAGTATGGTATTTTTGTTTTCAAAAACAAGTCTACACTTGTTTGTGCACCTTTTATAACATTACAAAGCACAGTCATAGTACTTTGTAGAAAAAATAAAAATGAATAAGACATGGAAATTTAGAAATTAAGACTGTAGAAAGGAAGGTTTCATAACATGAATTGATTTTACTGTGTTTTTGTTTTATTTGTTTAACTTATAAATATTTGATAATTACTGATCTTTACTTAGACATACGCATATGTAGATGTGCATATATTTGTGTATTTGCATCTGTTTGTGTCCATGGAGGAAGCAGTGAGAGAAATTTACACCTATACAAGGGTGGCTTTGAACTCACTATGTAGCTATGACATTGAACTCCTAAGAATTTTGTCATTACATTGCAAGTACTGAAATTAAAGTGGTGTGCTACCATGTGGGAGCTTCTGTATTTAAAGCATGCAGTTGGATAAGAAGTGTTCCTAACTCTCTAAGAGCTTGGAGGTATCCAAATACCAAGTGCAACATATATATTCTATAGGAATGATAAATAATAATTTTCTTAGAAAAACTTCCCTTTGGTATAGTTTTTGTCTGATGAATCATTGAGCTAGAGGAACTATTACACTGAAAACTGAACTTAAACGTATTTTATGCACAAAAAAGGATTTTGAAACCATAAATACAAATTAAATAGTGTTTTCATTTACCCAAAAATAATCTCATTGTAACAAAGTGATTCTATTTTCAGTAATTTGTTGTTATCCTATGGTATCTCCACAGACACCTATGTAATGAGTTTTTGTCTTCCCAAACAAGGACCTATTCAATCAAGGATACTGTAATTAAATGAGATGATGGCTGTGAACCATTGTTCTAAACTGTGAAGTAAAACAAAAGTGAGAATTCGAACTCTGATTTTGTTTCATTTTATCAACGTGATAACATAAAAGATTTTTAAATTTTCATTGACTATGCTTTTGGATATATGCAGTCTATAGTAGTTTAAAAGATGTAAATTGACAAGTAATACTATATCTTTGAGTGTGTTGGAAATATGAAAATCTAATTAACAAAAGTGAACATTCATTAGGGTAGTCCCATTGCTCCTTATTCAAATTTCAGTGTTACAATCCTTTTTTTTTTTTTTTTTTTTTTTTTTTTAAGTATCATCCTGGAACGTAATTTGCAATGTTTTATGTTGGATGAAAAGGGTTCTATTTTGATGTGTAACTCTTGTCAGGCCTTCTTTCTGATACACCTGTCACTCTAAAAACAACTATTTATTACTACATGGACGAGGTGTATTCTGAATTGGGTCATTTGATGTGAGAGGAGCCACTCGAAATCAGTGCTACCCATTCTGGTAGAAACCCACATAAAACCAGAAGAAATGAACCTTGGCTTTGAACCTTTCAGCTCTCCTTCTCACTGACAAGCTCATCTATTATGTTGCTGAGTAATTCCTTCCTTGTTATTAGCATCTAATTGGTGGGGGGACTTCAGTGTACACTGAACTGGCAGCTCTCTAGGATTTCCCTGAGACTCCAGCTGCTGGTCTGCACTGCTGAGATATTCACTATTGAACAACTACTGGGTATTTGGCCTTTCTTTGCAGAGAGAGCCATTGTTGGACATCTGGATACTGCCTTTAGGGCACGCTAATCAAACCCATATACGTGATCATTCTGTCAATTCTGATCCTTGAGAGAACCAGACTAATACAACAATCATTTTGATTTCATAGACCATTAAAACAAGTGTGAAATATAGACATAGTTTAGCTTTAATTGATCAAATTTAATGGCATTACACATTATTTCTGCCACCAGTATTTTTCTGGGGATTCTAAATAGGTTGTACTTTAGATGGGAAAACTTTAAGTAGTCTTGATTTAATCTACTTAACTCAGCAAAATACAATAAAGAAATCCCGGTATGCCAGCAATTATTTCTCAAATTCTCACTACAATAAGAATGATTATAAACTTTAAGTGGCCCCCTGGGAGAGTACTTTCAAATTCAGCAGGCTGATCTGATCCAGTTTGTATGATTAGTTCTAAAAATATAGAAGAATGAAGTTTAACCTTTTTAAAGGCTACGTAGTAGAAATGCCAACTCCCGTCAATCCAGAGAATCAATTTTCTTCTCTTTGTATTCATTTTGGACTAATTACATCCTGTGGATCATTGCATATGATAGTCTTGCATTTGTTGGTGAAACTATTACAATTTAATTAAGCCTTTTCTTGCAGTGTCTCCAAACAGTTTTATATAAGTGAAAACTCTTATTTCTGCATTGTCCTTACTAATAATTGAGGTATTCACTTTTTATTTTCTGATGGCTTGGGTTATGTACAGGGTCAACTGTGTTTGAAACATACTCTGAAGAAATCTGTAAACTTGTTGTCTCTCTACAGCTAAGTCTTAGTTTGTTCTCATTTTTTTTAAAAAAAAATCCAACATTCTAGAGAGTAAGGGAGCTTGAAAAATAATTGAAAATACATATTGGTACAAATGTACATTACAATTTCAAATGGCAACTAGAAGACAGATTAATTCCCTGAAAATATTTTCTTGCATTTGGTTTAACACCTCATTGCTTGTAGAAATTGACAACAATTTATTCTATTTTCTTCTGATGAATGCTTTTACTTGCAGTTGCACTTTGAGTGATACATTATATTCTGCAGTCATGGTTTTTGTTTTGAATTTAATTGCAGTTTGATCTTTGTGGTGGTTTGAATGACAAATATCCCCAGTAGGTTCATGAATGTGAAAAAATGTATTCCTCATTTGGCAATGTTGCTTGAGGAAGTTATGGAACACCTAGGTGGTAGAGCCTTGCTGGAGAAAGGAAGGTTTAAGAGTTTGCATCCTTGAGCCATCTCCTGAGTCACTTCCGTGCTTCCTGTATGCTGATGAAATGTGGTCAGTCAGCTTCCAGCTACCATTCTATGTCTTCAACAATTAATCTCTCTCTCTCTATTTCTCTCTCTCTTTCCCCCCCCCCTCTCTCTCTCTCTCTCTCTCTCTCTCTCTCTCTAAGTCAAAATGAAACTTTTCATTTATAAGTAGCTTCTAGCCATACATTTTATCACAGCAACAGAAAAACAGAAAAGTAACTAAAACTAACTTCTAAATATTTTGTTGGATCACAATTAGTAATCAGTAATGGGGGAATTGAGAGGTTCTCTGGAAATGCCTCCAAAATTCTTCATTATTATATTTAAAATTCACATTGGCTTTTCTAATATAATATTTTTCTCTACTGTTTTAGTAATTCCTTTATATATGGAGTTTGTACTGATTTTGATTTATAGTTATGTATTTATTAACAGAAGATATTTTATTATCTGATATAGTACTTAATTTCATAGATATGTCACTGTAATAGTCCTTAAAAATATTAATGGTGTAGCGACAAGTATCTTCTAGTATCTGTAACTCAAACAAACAGCCTCCATTCATGCTCATGCAAATAATCCTAACTAAAAGCACGGGGGTCACTAAAACAAGAACTGAATGCAAGAAGAGAACTTGGGAAGGGGAAATGAATTAATGAGTTAAAAAACAGGATAAGAGAAGGAACAAACATTCTATATATATATGTAAATGTAATTTTAAGAGAAAACATAAACTTTAAAATGCTAGTGAAGAGATAACTTTGACTATAACACTTTGGCATGAGTTCATTTTTAGATTTTAGATGAATGATATTAATAGAAACAAAGGAAGCAATTCATTGAAATTTATACTAACAATATCATCATTTTGAAACCTTTCTCATTGTTGTCTTACCATATCAAGTTGAAGTGGAACATTTCCTTGAACAAATTTATGGCCTAAAATGGAGAACAGGTGGAAGGCTGTCTTTGACTTCACTGTTGTCCTCATGAACTTAGGAACTCAATACTGATGCACTAGGCTATCAGGAAAAAGAAGTATAAAAACAATTTGCATTAAAAAAGCTAAGAAATAGTCTTTGTTTTAATTGATCTGATTTATAACAACCAAATTCATGTTTTATAGTGGATGTTCTTCAATATGAGAGAAATAAAAATGTTTCCAAATGAAAATCAGTATCTTATTAGTAGATGATTATCTAATTAAAATCAGCTATCTCTTAGAGTATTTAAAACTGTATTGTTTACCAAATGTTTATTTTTCTTTAATTTAAAATGAAATATGAAGAAGAATTTTAATCCAGCAACATGGCTACTCTGATCACAAGCAAAGACCTTCTAGGCCTATTGGGTCCAGCTGGAACACAAACACACCCTTAGTATACTCCTGTAATCCATATGGATAGAATCTTTTAATATGAACCTTTAAACCCAAGCAATGGCCTCGAATTGAAGGGAAGACAATGTCACAAATCAGATGAAGATTTGACACAGTGAGTCATATACTCATATACACAGTGAGATAGAATATACACAATTCTCAGGAGAAAAGCTACTTAAGAGCAAAGCAGGGAGAAAGAGTTCAGTTAGTCAGCCAGTTGAAAATCAGTGCAGTGAGTGCAGTGGAATGGAGGTGAGTGGAATGCAGTTTAGTACAGTTAACCAGAGGCAATTGAAGTCCAAGAATAAGAAGCAACCATAAAATTACAATAAATTGCCAGAATTAGTTTGAGGCCAAGGAGACTAATTCAGTGAGAAGCTGAAAGAACCCAGATTGAATCAACTAACTTAGAAAGAAATTTGAGCCAAACAACCAACTTGAACCAACCAGGCAGAGTTCAGAAAGAACTAGAAAGAGTAAACTTGTTCAGCAGTGAACCTCCAAGGCAAAAGTTACATCAGGCAAATAAAAGTTACATTTACAGCAGTGAGCTCAAAGGTGTTTCTGACCATTGACATTCTGCCAAATGTAACTATATCTGGAATAAGACTACTTCTTGCAGGGTAGTGGTGGTGCACGCCTTTAATCCCAGTACTTGTGAGGCAGAGACAGGCAGATTTCTGAGTTTGAGGCCAGCCTGGTCTACTGAGTGTGTTCGAGGACAGCCAGGGCTCCACAGAGAAACCCTGTCAAGACTACTACTTGCTTCTTCATATTAAGTATTAACCACAAATTATGCATAAGGAACACTTTCTATACAAATAACACTTTCCACAGTAAGAAATGTTACACGTGTACACATGTGTGTGTGAGAGAGAGAGAAAATGAATTCATTAGAATTATTTATGAAAATTTTTTGAACATATTTTCTTTTAACTTATATATATATACACACATGTTTTTCTCTGAGGATCATGGAAGTGAAATTAATCACTACTTCTCTGTTTGTTAATAATGGTTATGGTGTTGAGTCAACACAAGGCTCTGGTCTGGGCACATCAACTAATGTCTGGATGTTTTCTTCTGATGGGAACTTAGTTCTGACAGCATTCTGCTTGCCAACTTCTGCTGTTCCAAACAACAGCTAAACAATTATCAAAATGTTAGAATGGCCTTGCTAGGTTGTTGATTCCAAGACCAAATAGAAATATTCAGATGTGAGCCAAACAAAAATGAGGAACTAGCTCATGTTATTAATTTGCTCAGGACCCTGACCTTTAGAAGAATTAGATGTTCCAATTAGGATATGGGGAGATGATAGGTGCCAATAATTAAGGAAGAATTTCCTGGGTGTGTAGTCTATCATCTCTCCATACTGTAATTGCAAATGCTATCAACCATAATAACTCTGTCATGCACCAATATGCTGAGTTAGATGTTGACTACTTGCTGAAGTGTCTTAGTCAGGGTTTCTATTCCTGCACAAACATCATGACCATGAAGCAAGTTGGGGAGAAAAGGGTTTATTCAGCTTATTTCCACATGGCTGTTCATCATCAAAGGAAGTCAGGACTGGAACTCAAGCAGGTCAGGAAGCAGGAGCTGATGCAGAGGCCATGGAGGGATGTTCTTTACTGGCTTGCTTCTCCTGGCATGCTCACCCTGCTCTCTTATAGAGCCCAAGACCTCCAGCCCAGGGATGGCACCACCCACAAGGGGCAATTGAGAA
>NW_022196914.1:19916480-19917938 GCF_008632895.1 Mastomys coucha
CTTTAATCTTCCCTCTGAAATTTCACAAGCCAGGCCTCCATCTTCTTCACTGTTCTCAACATGATCTTCCAAGCTCCTACACAACATCCCATAGAGCTCTTTTTTTTTTTAAATATTTTCTTTATTTACATGTAAATTTCTCCATTCCAAGTTTCCCCTCCAAAAAACAAAGAAACAAACAAAAACAACAAAAACAAACCCCTGTTGCCTCCCCCTCCCCATGCCTGCCACCCCACGCTCTCCCACTTATTGGCCCTGGCATTCTCCTACACTGGGACACCTAACCTTCACAGGGCCAAGGTCCTCTCCTCCTATTGATGAACAAATTTGCAATCCTCTACTATACACATGCTGCCAGAACAATCAGTCCCCTCCATGAACACTCCTTGGTTGGTGGTTGAGACCCTGGGAGCTCTGAGGGTACTAGTTAGTTCATACTGTTGTTCGTCCTAAGGGACTGCAAGCCACTCAGTTCCATAGGTCCTTTCTCTAACACCTTCATTGAGGACCTGTACTCAGTTCAATGGATGGCTGTGAGCCTCTACATCTGTATTAGTCAGGTACGGTCAGAGCCTCTCAGGAGATAGCTATATTTAGGCTGGCTTGCCCTTCCTTCAGTCTCTGCTCCATAGTTAATCTCTGCAACTCCTTCCGTGGGTATTTGGTTCCCCCTTTTAAGAGGGAGTGAAATCTCCACCTTTTGGTCTTCCTTCTTTTTGAGTTCCTTGTGATTTGTGGGTTGTTCTTCCTGTATTCCAACCTTCTGGGCTAATAACCACTTATCAGAGAGTGCATACTGTGTTTGTTCTTTTGTGATTGGGTTACCTCACTCAGGATGATATTCTCCAGATCCATCCATTTACTTAAGAATTTCATAAATTTATTGTTTTTAGTAGTTGTGTAGTACTCCATTGTGTAGATGTACCACAATTTCTGTATCCACTCCTCTGTTGAGGGACATCTGGGGGGTTTCCAGGTTCTGGCTATTATAAATAAGGCTGCTATGAACATAGTGGAGTGTGTGTCCTTATTACATGTTGCAGTATTTTTTGGGTATATGCCCAGGAATGGTATAGCTGGGTCCTCCGGTAGTACTATGTCCAATTTCCAGAGGAACCACCAAACTGATTTCCAGAGTGGCTGTACCAGTGTGCAATCCCACCAGCAATGAAGTAATGTTCCTCTTTCTCCACAACTTCTCAAGCATCTTCTCTCACCTGAGTTTTTTATCCTAGCCATTCTGACTGGTGTGATGTGGAATCTTAGGGTTGTTTTGATTTGCATTTCACTGATGTCTAAGGATGTTGAACATTTATTTAGGTGCTACTCAGCCATTCGGTGTTCATCAATTGAGAATTTTTTGTTTAGCTCTGTACCACATTTTTTAATTGCGTTATTTGGTTCTCTGGAGTCTAACTTCTTGAGTTCTTTGTATACATTGGATATTAGCCCTCTATC
>NW_022196914.1:19920879-19968929 GCF_008632895.1 Mastomys coucha
CACTTTAGGGTGAAAGTCGATTTTATTCGATATTAGAATGGCTACTCCAGCTTTTTTCTTGGAGCCATAGGCTTGGACAATTGTTTTCCAGCCTTTTATTCTGAGGTAGTGTCTGTCTTTTTCACTGAGGTGGGTGTCCTGTATGCAGCAAAATCTTGGGTCCTGTTTACATATGCAATCTGATAGTGTATGTCTTTTTATTGGAAAATTGAGTCCATTGATATTAACAGATATTAAGAAAAAGTAATTTTTGTTTCCTGTTATTTTTGTAGTTAGAGCTGGCATTCCGTTCATGTGTCTATATTCTTTTAGTTTTGTTGGAAGATTACATTTTTGCTTTTTCAGGGATGTAGTTCCCCTTCTTGTGTTGGAGTTTTCCATTTATTACTCTTTGAAGGGCTGGATTTGTGGAAATATATAGTGTGAATTTGGTTTTGTCATGTAATACTTTTGTTTCTCCATCTGTGGTGATTGAGAGTTTTACTTGGTATAGTAGTCTGGGCTGGCATTTGTGTTCTCTTAGGGTATGTATGACATCTGTCCAGGATCTTCTAGCTTTCATAGTCTCTGGTGAGAAATCTAGTGTAATTCTGATAGGCCTGCCTTTATATGTTACTTGACTTTTATCCCTTACTGCTTTTAGTATTATTTCTTGGTTTTGTGCATTTGGTGTTTTGACTATTATGTGACAGGAAGAATTTCTATTCTGGTCCAGTCGATTTGGGGTTCTATAGTTTTCTTGTATGATCACAGGCATCTCTTTCTTTAGGTTAGGGAAGTTTTCTTCTATAATATTGTAGAAGATATTTACTAGCCCTTTAAGTTGGAGGTCTTCACTCTCTTCTATACCTATTATCCTTAGATTTGGTCTTCTCAGTGTGTCCTTGATTTCCTGGATGTTTTGGGTTAGGGTCATTTTTGCTTTTTGCTTTTTGCATTTTCTTTGACGGTTTTCTCAATGTTGTTCTCTTCTGCCCCTGAGATTCTCTCTTCTATCTCTTGTATTCTGTTAGTGATGCTTGCATCTATGTTTCCTGACTTCTTTCCTAAGATTTCTAATTCCAGAGTTGTCTCTTTTTGTGATTTCTTTATTGTTTCAACTTCCATTTTTAGGTCCTGGATGGTTATACTCAATTCCTTCATCTGTTTGTTTGTGTTTTCCTGCAATTCCTTAAGGGATTTTTGGGTTTGCTCTTTAAGTGCTTCTATTTGTTTACTTGTGATCTCCTGTAATTCCTTTTGGGATTTTTTTGTTTCCTCTTTAAGTGCTTGTACCTCTTTACCTATATTCTCCTGTATTTCTTTAAGGGAGTTATTCATGTCCTTCTTAAGTTCCTCTATCAGCATTATGAGATATGATTTTAGATTCAATTCTTGCTTTTTTGGTGTTTTGGGATAACCAGGACTTGCTGCAGTGGGAATACTAGGTTCTGATGAAGCCAAGTAGTCTTGGTTTCTGTTGGTAGGATTCTTGCGTTCGCCTTTTGCCATCTCTATATTTTTGGTATTAGATGTTCTTAGTGTCTCTGACTAGAGCTTGTCCTGTCCTTCCTGCCCTGCAAGTCCCTTGCGACTTGTGGAGCCTGTGCCTCCTGGCTGGCTGCTCCAGTCCCAGAAACTCTCTGGAGAGAAAATGGTGGCTCTCACCTGAGTCTCTGGGTTAAGTGGGCGTTGGCCGTCCACTTGCAGGGAAGGGGTGGAGAGGGTCGCTGATCCACCTCTGTCACTCGGAAGCTGAGAGGATCCCATCCCTGCCACCCTGCAACTTCCCTGCCACTTGTGGGGCCTGAGCCTCCAGGCTGGCTGCTCCTGTCTTAGAAACTCACTGGAGAGAAAAATCCCCATAGAGCTCTTAACCAATGGCTCTGGTTTCAGTAGGAGAGGATGCACCTTGTCCAGCTGAGACTTGATATTCCAGAGTGGATAGGTACCCATGAGGGGCATGCCCTTTTGTGAGTATAAAAGAATGGGAAAATGGGGGAGGAGGTATGAGAATGGGCTGGGAGGAGAGGAGTGGGGGGCTGCAATTAGGCTGCAAAGTGAATAAAAAGTAAAGAAAGAAAGATAGAAAGAAAGAAAGAAAGAAAGAAGGAAAGAAAGAAAGAAAGAAAGGGGGAGGGAAGGAAAAAGGAAGGAAGGAAAGAAAAAGAGAAAAAGAAAGAGAGAGAGAAAGAAAGAGGAGAGAGGAGAGAGAGAGAGAGAGAGAGAGAGAGAGAGATATGAATAAAGGAAGTGTAGCCACTCCAAAGAAACCATTTTGAATTGTTGAAGTTTTGATGTAGAGTTCCCTGACATAATAACATAATAACTAACTTTGGTTTCTAGTCCCACTGGGATGCATGAGAAAAAAAAAAGATGTTAATCCAGTATCATGTGAAGAAAACAGAAGGCTGAAAACCGGCAAAAGCAAAAGAGAATGTGTCTTTCTAAGTTGGTTATATTTGTTGTCTGCCTGTTTTAACTAACAGAAAAGGGAGTTTGAAACGATTTCATTTCCTTACTAACTCACAGTTTAGTTAGAAGGCTTGATTGTAGCTCACAATAATTTTCTTCTTTCGCTCAAACACTGGAAATACTCATGTTATCTGTGGAGGAAATCATTGCAGTGCGAGCAGTATTCTTGAAGCTGCAAACTCATTTCAAACATACATTATCATAGAGTATTGTTTAGTTCAGAAGTCAGCCAGTCAGCAATGCTTGCTTCAGACTTCTTCAGAATAGCACTGTGTCATTAAAAAAAAAACTCACTATATTGTTTTTTATTTATTGACAATAAATTATTTTCACATAAAATATACCTTAAATACAGTTCTATCTCTCTCTCTTGCACCCAGTTCCTCCTCACCTTCTCTCTTATTTCAAGCCATTCCTTTTCAGTCTTTCACTAGAAAATAACAGGCTTCTAGGAGGTAAAAAAATGAAATAAAAAAATAGAACCAAAACCATCATACATAGCAACCCAATAGAAGGAACATACTGCATTCTGCTCATAAGCACAAGAATCAGAGACCCACTCCTTCATACACTCAGAAGTCTCATAAAAATATTAATCTGGAAGCTATAATACATATGCATAGGTCCTGGTGTAGCCTCAAACAGGCCTATGCTTGCTCCTTTAATATCTGAGTTTATATCACCTTTCCTTAATTCAGAGGGTTTTATTTCTCCTGGTGTCTTTCATTGCTGCTAGCTGGCTCTTACACTCTTTCAGTCTCTTCTTCCATGGAATTTCCTGAGTTCTGAGGGGAGGGATTTGATGGAGACAATGTATGTAATATCTGTCTGTGCCCCTCTGAATTGGCTTCCATGTTCTGTAATGGGAAGCCTCTTGGGTGATGGCTAAATAAGGCACTGACCTATGTGTAGAGCAGACTATCATTAGGAGCTAATTTGTTGTTACTTTTATTTCTTTTTAGACTAATAGTATTTAGCTTTGCCCTAGCTCTGTAGGGTATTTACTCTCTGGTTTTTGGTTACCAACAGGGTCCAGTATGGATTTTATCTTATGGAGTGGGCCATAGTCAAATCAGACATTGGTGAGCTATTCTCACGGGTTCTGATTCATCATCTCTATAGCATAATTTTCAGGCAGGATATATAGTAAGCCAAAGGTTTTATATTATATGTAGGTTTGCATTTGCATTTCACTTTCATTAGCTTGCAGATTACATTCTCCACCAAAAACACTAGAATGTAGGCATGAGGGTTCCATATAAGTTCTAGCTTAATAACTCAATGTTCAATAAGATGTATGGGTGTTGTTCTCAGCAATAGGGCCTCACTGACAGTTAGTGAAGAGCAACTCATTGTCTTAGCAATAACTTGGGTGTTTAGTGATTTCCATGGGACATTGTTGGTCCAATAGTAGTTACTCAGTGTAACCAGCTCCTGTACTGGAAGACCGCTTTTGGTAACAAGAAATGGCCAGTTGAGAATCTGTATCTGACATTATTAAGAGACTTCTTTAGAATCAACTTCATAGTTTTGGGGGATTTTACACATCACTAAGCTTCTTACCATCTCTCAAATGCACCTCTCCTAGCATCCCCTCCAACAAACATATGTCCCTTCCCACTACCCTTTTGATTAAAATTCAGATTTAATTCCATTCCATCCATAAAATCTAACCTATTGCCCAATCCAGGGAGATTATACCATGGCTATCATTTACTTAATACCCAATACTCACATATAAGTGAATATATATTATATTAATCATTCTAGGTCTGAGTTGCCTCACTCAGGATGACATTTTTCTAGTTGCTTCCATTTGCCTACAAATTTCAGGATGTCATTATTTTTAATAGTTCAGTAATAATCCATTTTCTTTTCCCATTCTTCTGTTAAGAAAGATCTAGGTTATTTCTAGGTTCTGATTATTTTGAATAGAGAAGCATTAAACATGGTTGAGTAACTGTCCTTGTAGTAAGGTGAAACATTCTTTGGGTATATACTCAAGAGTGGTATAGCTGGGTCTTGAAGTAAATTGATTCTCAACTTTCTGACAAGCTGGCATATTGATTTCCACAGTGGCTATACATATTTGCATTCTCAGCAGCAATGGAGGAGTGTTCCTAGTATTCCAAATCTTTGCCAGCGTAAATTCCATTTTTGTTATTGACTGAGCCATTATCATAGTTGTAAGATAGAATGTCAAGGGAGTTTTAATTTGCATTTTCTTGGTGGCTAAGAATGTTGAACATTTATTTAAATGTTTTTAACCATTTGAGTTTTTTCTATTAACAATTCTCTGTTGATATTTGTACCTCATTTTTAATTAAATTATGTGGTCTGTTGTTATCTAGTTTCTTGAGTTCATTATATGTTTTGTATATTAGCCTTCTGATAGATGCCTCCCAGAAGCTGTTCAGATGCATGATTTATTAATGTTTATTCACATCATGTTGTGACAAGCCATAGGAGCAAAGAGTAGGACAGGGTAGTAGTGTGAGTTATGATACCTCAACAATTTACTCACAAACAACTGTTTCCACAGAGGTACACAAGGATCTCATTTACTATAGGTTAAAAATGCTGTCTGGCCATTTTGAGCCCCACAGGTGTCTCAATGCACTAGGAAAGTTTGTGCTACAATGGACACACAAGGAAGCAAAGAGGAATTTGCTAGCATCAAAGGAAATTCTTTACAACATGCTTTTGTAGTGACAGATTCCATTGTTTTTTCCTATTCCATTCTTAATCTATGGAAAGGATAATTACCTGAATGATGTTGCATGACTGATAAACAAACACCTCAGGAATAAAGGGTTGTGTTACTATACTTGAGAAAAAAAACCATTTGAAGAACATGATGAGTGCAAAAGGAGTAAAGCTACTGTGATGCTCACTTGCTCTTAATTTAAATTGTGTTCTATATCCTTAACATTAACTTTAAATATAAAAGAAGCTTAATATTAAAAAGTTCAGAAACTAGCTGAATATCGTATCTAGTAAGTAGGCCATCTTGACATGTAGTGCTTGTCCTCAAGGCACATACAAAATAAACAAGTACTGACAGGTTTAAATAATCATTAAGGAGAAAAGAAAGAAAGTAGTTTTACATGAGCTCACATTGTTGTTAACTTGACACAAGCAATTATAACTGGCTGGTTAAGGAGTTGATTCCAGAAGCATGTAAGCACCACTGATGGCCTTGTAATTCTCCTTGGGTTTTGCTGTAATGATAAAGCCATAGGCTTCTGTGATACCTGGCTTTTAAGTGTGAAGACAAACACCAAATTAAAGAATTCTCCTGCAGAGAACAGAGTCAGGCAAGTACATTTCAAACATTGCTGATTACATGAAAAGCTCTTGGTAAAGGAATTTTTAGAGACTTAGCAAGTCGTTAAGGACAGAGGTTCTGCATCTTCAAAAAGCCCAGATATCTTGCTGCCATCTATCATTGCAAACACCAAAGCCTCCAGGGTTCATTACACTTACATGATTCCACAGAGAAAATGTTCTTATAGGTTAATGATTCTAAAAATAAGGAGAGCCATTGTGCTCTATCTTTCAAAGGCAACTGTGTGTGATTACTAACACGAAATGGGTTGCAAATATTTTAAGCTACTCAAGGAGAAAAATAAGCTGGTTAGCATCTATATGTTATCTGGAAACTAATAGTCTGCATTTCTTGCCAGGAACAGTCTACGTGTTATCATCTGCAGCATCCTCCTGTGCATCTAGTATACAAGCCAGCTTCTTGACACAGCAAAACAAATTAAATCCAGGCTTCAGTTATGTTATCAAAGATCGCTGGCTAATGGGTTTCTGGAACTCTTAGATATTGCAGGAGGCTGCACTCATGAAGATAGGGACTGATGCATTCTCTCCAGCCACGAGAATAAATCTGTTTCTTTATTTCAGAAGTAAAGGTTTACATACTGTCTCTATCATTCAGTGCTTTCCTGCGAAACAGGGTTGCTGTATAATGTCCACCACATGAGAATTCTACTTTTATAGCTTTTTAGTGATTTGTTCCTCCTAGTTACATGCCACTGAAAGGGGAATGAAAGGAAGTATTAATCTTAATGGTTGTAGCAGTAAGCAGCTTGCCTCAAAAAGTGGATTTATGGATATCTTTATATTTTCCCTTATTTTATAAAGACTACAGTCACATTCCCATGAAAGATTATATTTATGAAGATATTACAGCTAATATCAGATATGAGTTAGATTTTAAGCTTAAAAATCCATTGTCTGCATTCATAATTTCTGGTATTATTAGCAAGCAGTCAAGCTTTTATAATATTAATAAAATAGAACAGTATATTTGGATATTAAACTTAAAGTATCATTTAAAAATCCACTTGGAGGCTGGGAAGATATCTCAGTCAATAAAATACTTACTGTACAATATCAAGACAGCATTCCTGCAAATGTCAGACAGAAGGAGCAACACTCCTGAAATTGATTATTAGGAAGTCATAGACAGGTGATCTACAGGATAAGTTGGTTGAGTATCATACCCTGATCAGTAACAGTCTATGTTCCAATATTATAAGTGAAAGTAATTTGGAAAAAAAAAAACTTCACACACACACATATGCATGCATGAGCGCACACGCACACACACACACACACACACATGCACACACGCACATAGACATAAAACACAGGTACACACAACACACACAATTACCAAAAACATATCTATGCAAGAAAACATATTCAAATAGACAGTTAATATCTGAGTTTACTGAAGAAAAAAAAAAAAAAACCTTAGGCTCTTAGAACTAGTCTGAACAATGGCACCAGACAGCTAGATTATTGTTGATGTCTAATATACAAAATTCACTCTTTATATAGACTTGTGAAAATTAAGAAAATGTTATTTACCACACATATTTTGGCAGATTGAACTTTGAAGGATAAGTTGGTTACTGTTGTGGGAATTATTAAAAAATGAATCCACCCCACAAACTCCATTTCCCACCGGGCCACATTTTTGAGCCAGTACCAATTAGCCAATACTAAGCTCTGGTGGGTTTTTGTTATTTCCTCCCAGCAAGCTACATCTCATTCGCATGCAACTCTTTACACACCCCTACAATCATTCATCTAAATAGCTCCTATTACTCAGTAAGTAAAGCATTACTCTTAAGGCTTTAATATCCAATCAGATTTATATAATAATAAATTACAATTTACAAAATGCCAATTCAGTAATTTTGGAACCAGATAATAAAGACAATATTCTAACTCAATCTATTTTGTAAAAACCTGCTTGGTTGTATAACCTCATGGGGTCTGGACAATTCTCATCATCTGCATCCATGATGATGTCTTCTCCTCTAGCTCCTGACCTCCTTCCCTCTCCTCTCCTGACCTTCTTTTCCTTCAACTCTAGCTCCACCTCTCTATTCCTGTCCAGTCACAGGCCAGTCTCTGCCCTAATGTGCTTGGACTGAGAAAATGCTACAGCAGGTTACAAGACTCTATTCAGAAATCAGTCTGGCAGTTCCTCATAAAATTGACATAATGTTACCTGAGGACCCAGCTATATCACTCCTGTGCACATACTCAAAAGATTATCCAACATATAACAAGGACACATGTTCTGCTATGGTCATAGCAGCCTTATTTATAATAGTCAGAAGCTGGAAAAAACCCAGATACCCTTCAACAGAGGAACTGATACAGAAAATATGGTACATTTACACAATGGAGTACTACTTAGCTATTAAAAACAATGACTTCATGAAATTGTGAGGCAAATGGATGAAACTAGAAAATATCACCCTGAGTGAGGTAACCCAAACACAAAAGAACAGACATGGTATTCATTCATTGATAAGTGGATATTAGCCCAAAAGCTCAGAATACCCAAGATACAATTCACAGACCACATGAAGCTCAAGAAGGAAGACCAAAGTGTGGGTGTTTTGGTCCTTCTTAGAAAGAGGAACAGAATATTCACAGGAGCAAATAAGGAGACAAAGTGTAGCTCACAGACAGAAGGAAAGGCCATCCAGAGACTCCCCCACCTGGGGATCCATCCCATATATAGTTGCCAAATGCAGACTCTATTCTGGATGCCAATAAGTGCATACTTACAGGAGCCTGATATTGCTGTCTTCAGAGAGGCTCAGCGAGAGCCTGACAAATACAGAGGCAGATGCTTACAGGCAACCATTGGACTGAACATGGGGTCTCTAATAGAGGAGTTAGAGAAAGGACTGAAGGAACTGAGGGGGTGTGCAACCTCATAGGAAAAACAGCAATATCAACCAACCAGACCCCCTAGAGCTCCCAAGGACTAAACCACCAACAAAAGAGTACACATGGAGGGACATATAGCTCCAGCTGCATATGTAGCAGAGGCTGGCCTTGTGGGACATCAATGAGAGGAGAGGCCCTTGGCCCTGTGAAGGCTGGATGCCCTAGTGTAGGGGAATTCGAGTGCAGGGAGGCAGGAGTTGGTGGGTGGGTGGGGGAACACCCACATAGAAGGAGGGGGAGGGTACGTGGGATAGAGGGTTCCAGGGGAAATCCTAGAAAGGGGATAACATTTGAAATGTAAATGAGGAAAATGCCCAATTAAAAGAAAGAAAGAAACCAAATAATTGCATTTCACTCTCAAAGACCTAAAACTACTTCAATTTTAAGGCTGAAAATAAAAGCATTATCCAAGTAAACATATATTAAGCTTATATTAACTTGTTTCATTTTTTAGTACCTTGCCTCTCAACTCTTAAGATATTTTCTATCTTTTAATCTCATTTTTCTTTTTCTATGAAGCTAAATCATCCTGCTGTTCCTTATTATATGTGTTTTTTACGTATCTGTATTTCATACTGTGCCTTGCCATGTGCAACTCCATTTTTCAAGTGCAACATTGGTTCCATTTTGGGTGCAAATGAAGAGAAAAATTATTCTACACATAGGCACATAGACACTGCTACTTGCCCAGCACCATCCAGGAGGCACACATAAATAACTCTTGTGTGTTCTATCCTTGTTTTCTTGAAATACCCTATGACCTTACTACATTCCTACTATTTAGGACAATAGCAGTTTAAAGAAAAATGTCTAATGAGTCAAAGCTAGTACCAATATATGAAATAGAACATGCCTATCATCTCTGGGTCTAAGGTCCCTCATTCAGAATAATTATTTTCAACTGTGTACATTTATCTGCTAATCTCAAATTTTAATTTTTATTTATATCTGAGTTATATTTCCTTGTATATATGTGCCACACTTTCATTATCATTTGGTGGTGCTCAAAGTTTCTATACATGCTCTCAAATGTAACAAACAATTAAAAGTCTTACTCATCTGGGATTATGTTGAGCTATAACAATGACTGGTCTAGTAGAGTATGCTTATCTCTATAATAGTGGCTTGTTGATTGTGAGTGTAATCATCCACTTTCTGGTTAGATGTAAACCTTCTACAATATGGACTCTTTGCCTAGTATCATTAACTATGCCAAAATATGTGGCTGGCTAAGGAACACTCCATAAAGAAGACTCTAATAATATTCTTCTAAATGGACATAAATGCCATCCCCCAAGTTCTTATCATTTACCCATAGATTAATCTCTTTCTCAATCAACTATAGAAAATCTTATTTTTTCATTACATAGTGATTAATAAAAGGACTCAGAAATGAGAGTAAGAAATTGTGACATGCTAAGTTCTAAACGAAACATACATATCATATTGTGTCATCCTGAGGCTCAGAAATCATCACGGAAAGCCAGACAAAAACATTGTAGGAGCCAGAAGTAGTAAAAATCTGTAGCAAAAGAGTATTGGCCAGACATTTGGGACTGTTTTATACATTACTATGAGCACAAAACCTACATAAGATGAAACCGGCCCAAATTCCCACATAGACAGAATTTCATTCTTAAATAGAAGACCCAAGGTAATCGGCCTTCCTGATCAAGACTTCCACCTTAATCTGCTATTAATGCTTAGGGCTTCTGGGGACAAGAGAGTAGTTTTCTTTAGAATGTGTGTCCTGAGAGGCTATCCATGTAATGGTACAGGGCCCTACTCTTTTTTACATACCCAAAGCATTAAGTGTACTCAGTTGCTCTTAAAAAAAAAGTAAAATATGTGAGCTTGAGTAAGGAGTGGGAGGAGGCATGGGGAAGACTGGACAAGTAAAAAGCATGAGAACTAGTCAAAACATTAACTATATAATATTTATATACATATCTACATATTTGATATATATATATACATATATATATGTATATGTATATGTATATATATCAAACACAGTCTGCGAAAGAGTGAAGGACTCTCATCTGGACCCCATGAATAGGTTGACATCTAGCACTGTGATGGTGATTTCTTACATCAATTTGTCATCTAAGAGTCCAGTGTGTACATCAAGAAACATACAGGCTGAATGTTCAGCTCTATTAAGGGCTTAACCTTAACTTGATGGCCTTTATTGACATGGATGCCTCAAATATCCACTTTATCTATCTGTTCCTATTTCATGCTTTTTTGCCTCCATGAAATTTTAATTTTACAGCTTGCCTCGATGGCCTCCACAATTTTATACCTTGTCTCTACAACTATTTGCAGTACTGAGGTGCTAATCAAGCACTGACCCTAGATCTTGAATTACCTATAAGAGTTCTCCAACTGGATTCTAACCTTTTCATTATCTCACCATTAATGTCTATGGTAGATAGTTTTACTTCAACTTGACACAAACTAAATTTTTTTGAAAGAAGGGAACATCAGTTGAGAAGATATCTCATAAGATCTAGCTCTAGGGTGTTTTCTTAACTACTGATTGATGGGGGATGGCCCAGCCCATTGTGAGTGGTGTCATCACTGGTCTGGTGATACTGGGTTCTATGAGAAGGCAGGCTAAGCAAGCACTGGGGAACGAGTCAGGAAGCAGGATCCCTCCATGGCCTCTGTATTAGTTCCTGCCTGTTTGAGTTCCTACCCGGATTTCCTTCAAAGATGATATGCAATATTGAAGTACAAGCCAAATAAACCCTTTCATTTCCAACTTGATTTTTGGCCATGGTGTTCCAAAGCAACAATAAAATATCCTAAATAAGACAATGCCCCTTTGTGTATGTGTTTGTGATCTCTGGTCCTTCCTATAATGTGGCTGATTTGAATTCTGCTCTAGCCTTCATACCCCTTTGAAGTCACAAATATATGTGTTTGCTATATATTATAGTCAGTGTGTAATTTGAGAACTAAAATTATTAAATAAAATTAGATTTTTTAAATTGCCGTTTTTGTATATATCAAGGAAAATTGGGACTTCTCAACAATGTACAGCTAAAGAAAGCAAGACAGATCTAGAATTATTGTTCAATAATTTTCAATATTTGCTATTCAAAATATAGAATTTTATTCAGTAAATTCTAACATTTTTGAAAGATATGAATATACTCGTCAGTGCAACTAACCTAGCACATACATGGCAGATTCAATAATTACAAATTTACATAGTAACTTTCTGGGGAAATGTACTTTTTATATATTTGAGATTACTATCTCTGGCCAGGTTAAGTAGAATTACTTATCACAAACAAGGCTGTTTGGAATTCCCATGTGGAAATAGAGGACAAAATATCTACACCTAAACGATATCGCCATATGATTTGTTTCAAATTAAATTATGCATTATAGCTTTCAGGACAATTTCATTACAAAAGTTCAGAGGTTGAAATTATATATATATATATGTATATGTATATGTGTGTGTGTGTGTGTGTGTGTGTGTATGTATGTGTGTATATATATATATATGAAACATTTTTTAATAACTTGTTATTCAAAGTGTAGGCATGTAGTAATGTTAACTAAGTTGTCATGAGAAAATCTCAGAGTTTATCAGTGCTCACAAGTCATCCACAGTATACCAAGTGAGTTAAGGAAGGCTGAAAATCAGAATAAAGGTGTATCAAATGTTGATAAATTAGGACAATAAACAGATAAAGCTATCAGAGACCTCAAGCCTATCTTTGGGGATACTGACATAAGTTTTAAGTAGAAGAAAAGAGGCAATTAATAATTCCTGGTCAATATGTGGTACCATCCATCACCAAAACAATGGTGTTTCAGCTCAAGTCTTCTCGGGTATTAGTCTCTTCTTTGTTATCCTAACTGAAGAGTACACTGGATCCTACGGTAACTGGTTTTGGTTTCTGTCCCAGTTATTTCTAAGGTGAGTGCCCATGTCCTATGTTGGTACATTCACTGTTTGTATAAGTATGTATTGAATTGAGTGTAAAGATGAGAGTCCTAGAATTACAAGTGTATTATAAGAATAGGAGTATAGACGTATTCCAAAACAAAAGTCCCTCTTGCTAAGCTAGCCACCATTTTTTTCTGACTCTCCAGGGTATTATTCTTGTTCTAGAGAGCCGCCTTGACCTTATAACTGTTTTCATTTGGATGTGAAGTATCTGCCTTGAGATTTGCCTCTTCCAGGAACTGAAAGTGGCTTGTGGGTTCAAATGAGAAGTCAGTCAATGTTTTTGCATAAAGCAGCTCCTAAGTGCCAGTTACAGTAAAATTAATTTAAGTCAAACACAGTGTATAAAATATTCCACAGATGGTTAGTTAAGTCACTATTTTTTCTCAAATGAATCTTAACAGACATAAAATAAAATCCAATGTATACTTAAAGTAATATGTGATTGTATGATTACATATAAAGCTATTCTATTCTTCCAAGTACAAAGAAAAAATATCACTTTTTAAATTTTACTTGCTATTCTGTAGTCTAGGAAATATGGATTTCAAAGCTTTGTTCTAAAAATCAAAGGAATTAATCACTCTGCCTCTTTCTGTGTCTGTCTCTCTGTCTTTGTCTCTTTGTCTCCCTCTATTTCCCTCTCAGTCACACACACACACACACACACACACACACACACACACACACACACTTACACATACACCATAATCAAGACTATACATATATCAAAATCATCTATAAAATTATGAATGCCAAGGTTAAATAAATAATATGTAAACACAGAAATTTTATCTGGAGCTAAGCCTTTAATCGCAGGCATACAGATCTTGGGTGAGGGAATGGTTAGCGGTTTAAGGCCTGTTTGAGGTAAAGAGCTAAAGTTTATGGCTAAACTGTTAATGGAAAAAACTCAAATGGTTGAAAACACTTAAAGAAATTTTCAACGTTCTTAGCCATCAAGAAAATGAAAAATCAAAACTCCCTTGACATTCTGTCTTACAACTTTGAGAATGGCTAAGGTCAATAACACAAATGGAGCTTATGCTGGCAAGGATTTGGAATACTAGGGACACTCCTCCATTGCTTCTGGAAATGCAAATATGTATAGCCACTGTGAAAATCAATATGGCATCTCCTCAGAAAATTGGGAATCAATTTATTTCAAGACCCAGCTATACCACCCTTGGGTATATACCCAAAGGATGCTTCACCTTACCACAAGGACACTTACTCAACTATGTTCAGTGCTGCTCTATTCATAATAATCAGAAGCTAGAAAAAAAAGTAGATCTTTCTTAACAGAAGAATAGAAAAAGAAAATGGATTATTACTCAACTATTAAAAATAATGGCACCCTGAAATTTGTAGGCAAATGGAAGAAACTAGAAAAAAATCACCCTGAGTGAGACAACCCAGACCTAGAAAGATTAATACAATATATATTCACTTATATGTGAATATTGGGTATTAAGTAAAAGATAATCATGGTATAATCTCCCTGGGATGGGGGAATAGGTTAGATTTTGTGGATTGAATGGGATTAAATCTGAACTTTAATCTGAAGATCAAGAGGGTAGTGGGAAGGGACATATGTTTGTTGGAGGGAATGCTAGGAGAGGTGCATTCGAGAGATGGTAAGAAGGAAGCTTAGTGAAATATAAAATCCCCAAAATCTATTGAGTGAAATTTTGTGCATTACTTACTGCTTCTTTTACTGTGGTAATATACCTTTACAAAGGCGCCTATGGGAGAAATGACTTATTTTGGGTCAAAGTTTCAAAGACAATCCAGTACAAGCAACCAAAAAATTCATGAAACCAGGAGTTTGAAGATGGCTGATACATTGCTTATGTAGTCAAGAAGCAAATAACAATATATGCTTGTACTAAATTCATCGTTTTAGTCATTTTACAACTCTAACCTACAGGAATGTGCTGACCATATGTAAGTTAGTTTTGCTCACTTTGGTTAACCTGATCTAGGCAATCCCTCATAGGCATGCCCCAAGGCTAACCAAATTCAGTTATCCCCACAGATCATCACTCCTAGGTGATTCTAGATCTTGTCAAGTTGAGGATCAATATTAACCATCATGCACTATCTCATTAAAAGAAATAATTGTACCACTGGAATGTGGTAAGCTGTGGTATGTCATATACTATAAAACATTTTGCCAAAACAGCTTTACTTGCAATGTCACTGATGTGGTTCAAGGCCTCTGGTTTCTGCTACACCATCAGCACTAGACCCTCACCAGGGCTCCTCACTGGTATCCTGTTATTGCTATAAGTCATGGAGACCCTGTTGCTTTCATTCCACAGATCCAGCCTCTTTATGTAGTCCAGCAGTTTGTTGAAAGGATACATGTGAAATGTGATGGTGAAGCCATTCTTGATGAAGAATGGAATGGTACACACACAGCAGAACTGGAGACTCAATATCTGCGATGGGTTGGAGAGAAGGCTGCACTTGGTGGAGTAGCAGTTCTTTGCCCAGGAGAATTGGCAAGATGGTTTTATTTTATTTTATTTTATTTTATTTTTATTTTTGGCAGGGAATACATGAGTACTCCCAGATATAGAAAGTCTGGGAAATGAATAGGATTCGATTGCATGATTTGAAATTCCAAATGAATCAATAATAAAATGTTGTGCAAAATGAATGTGACTAGAACTTAAAATGTTGTGCAAAAAGAATGTGACTAGAACTCAGTGTCTACGCTTTCTGCCCCAAACCAAATATGGTGGAAAACACAAAGGAAAATACCTGTAAGCCCCACAGCCCTATGAACTTTCCTCTATTCTATTTGGAAGAAACTACACTGGTTAAGGGAAAGCTCTATTGTAATAATTATTTCAATGTTAACATACATTTTGGCTTTTTATTATTCATATCTAATTTAATTTACATTTCTTCATATTGACATATGCTTCTGTTTAGTACATAATTAAATCTGCCACTGAGACAAAACAAATCCACATTCAACTTACCAAGTTGCTGTTTCTAAAAGGAAATAGAATACAAGAGCATGCACACTTATGGTTTTCTGACACTTTGATCTTTGTTTCTCTTTCTGGAGAAAGTATGATTGAACATGTGTACATCACAGTAAAGTAGTGGTTCAAATGACTGTCCAGGAAGAAGATGAAAATGAAACACAGTTTTAGGTCCTGTGATGAATAGGGGCACTGCTCCTCTCTAAGTGCTGCATGATATTTTTTAAAAACTACAATAAGCAAATTATAGTAATGCTCCATGAATGTGTTAAGATCAGGGGGAAAAACAGCGCAGCACACTAACAAGGAGAAGAACTGACAGAGTTCATCAAGAGCCCTACTCATCCTGAAATGCTCCATGTCAGGCTCAATGAGCTCCTTTCCTATTGCGTCAGTTATTGGATTAAAGACTTTACACCATGCCTGCTTTTATACATGGCTTTAGTTACCCAAATTCTAGTCTTCACGCTTCTGGAAAACATTAGCAACTGGTCTTTCTCTTCACCTTCATATTGTCTTTTTAAAACTGGATTTCAAACTACTGAATATCATTTTTAAAATTTACTTATATATTATCTATTTATTTATTTTCATCCCAAATTCTACTCCTTTTCCTGTTACCCCTCTCAGAGTTCATCCTCCCCATTCCTATACCCATCAACTCTGAGAGGGCAACCCCCATGTTCCACCACCCTGGTGTACTAAGTCTCTGCAGGATTAGATGCATCCTCTTCCACTGAGGCCAGACATGGTAGCCCTCTGCTGCATATGTGTCAGTGGCCTTGGACCATCCTGTGTATGATTTTTGGTTGGTATCTTAGTCTTTGGCAGTACCCAGGGGTCAAAGTTAGTTGACACTGTTGATCTTCTTGTGGGGTTGCCATGCCATCTCCTTGAGGTCACTGAATCCTTTTCACAACTTCTCTGTAGGGGTCCCTGACCTCTGTCCAGTGTTTGTCTGTAAATATCTGCATCTGTCCCAGTTAGCTGCTGTGGGTAGAAACTCTTAGAGAGCTGCTATGCTATGCTCCTATCTGCATGCACAACATAGCATCATTAAATAGTGTGAGGGATTGGTCCCTCCCCATGCGATGGGACTCAAAATTAGCCAGTCAGTGGTCAACCATACCTTCAGTCTCTGCTCCATCTTTGTCACTTCACTTTTTTTTTTAAAAGATGGATCTTTTGCACCTTACTATCTCAGCAGAGGGAAAGCAAAGACTCCACTGAAATTCATGTCCAATTAAACAAAGTAAAATATCTGGCCCTTCATAATATCAAGCCACTCTGGGTCTGCAAATAGCAGTACTGTTACTGCCCAATAAATTACAGTTGCCCTAGATAGATCCAGTGATTTTATTCCAGCTGCAGCAAATGATCAAGCTTTTGTTTGAGCTGCACCTTCACAATCCAACTTGAAAGCAACTGGATTCAACGTTTGAGAGTGCATTCATTATTTTAGCCATATGATGAAGATCTGACATTGCAATTATGTTGTTACCTTCTTTTTTCTCCTCCAGTCAATGCTCTAGACAAGATATTTGGTAGGATTTTGCCTATTCCTTTGTTCAACTATCATTTTCACTGTCAAAACACATGCACCAACTTTTGGCCAGTTTTGCTGTATGGGTTAATCTTTAGGCCTTCATAATCTGCAGAGCTGGTTTACCTTCTCTATCCCCACTGTCACAGGAGCCAATCAGGACCAGGACCAGTTCAAGACCAGAACCAGGAAACATTTCACTAAAAGTCAGGTGTAGCGAGTAGTCTTTTAGTCCCAGAGCAGTCTTTTGCATGTGTGGTGTAGTATGTACACTTATCATTATGGGTGGATGCACATGAAAGCACTAGTACATGTGAACATGAGTGTGTGTTTGGAGACTGGAAGATGATTTCAAGTGTCTCTCTCCATTGTTCATTGGCTTTGATAACTGAGACAGTGTCTCCTCTTGGTTGACCAGAGCTTCAGTGTTCCTTAGGTTTCTGATTGCCCACTGTAGTGCTGGGATTATAAAAGCCTGCCATGATAGACTTACATTGGTGCCAGGAATCTAAACTCAGAGCCTCATGTTTGCTGGATAGGCATCACACCAGCACATCTTCCCAGCATTCCCACTGCTCCTCCAGATTGATGCCTGCACTTGGCTGGATTTAGTATTAGCTCCAATAAGCCGTAAAGAGAATTTTTATTTCTTTGCAATTCCAAACCTACTTTTTCTCTGATTATCTAAAAATAATTATTACATCGGAAATTGAAAATTGGAATTTGCTCATCTCGTTTTAATAATGGAAACAGAATTTAAAAGAAGGAATCAAAAACCTGCCTCAGGATATTCTTAGTTCAAATAAGACATTCATGAGAAAATCCAATAACTACACTCATGGGAAAAATATATAAGGACACAGCAAGTGATATAGCTGATTACATGAGGTCAGTCATGAGATGATGACCATGTCTTTGTTTTAGACTTCATATGTGGCTCTTTTCTTTCTTCTTTTTTTAAATTGGTTATCTTATTTATTTACATTTCAAATATTATCACCCTTCCCAGTTTCTCCTCTGCAAACCTCTATCCCATCCCCCCTGCCTCCTGCTTCTATGAAGGAGCTCCTCTACCCATCCGCCCTGACTCCCACCTCACAGTCCTTGTGTCCCCCTATGCTCAGGACCAAGGGCCTCTCCTCCCACTGATGCCAGACAAGGCAGTCCTCTGCTATATATGCATTTAGAGCCATGGGTCCCTCCATATGTACACTTTGGTTGGTGGTTTAGTCCCTGGAAGCTCTGAGGGGTCTGATTGGTTGATATTGCTGTTCTTCCTATGGGATTGTAAACTCATTTTCAATATATGTACAAAGCTAAAAGGACAAATTTACTCTCCCTAGACTATAAGATGTGAAAAATAAGTACTGATTATGTAATTTTGATTCACAGATTAGTAGGTTACATGGAAAATAGAAATAAAAATATAGTAATATTTCACCTAAAATATATGAAAAGTGGCCAAATATAAATAATATGTTAATAAAAAGGGAAATATAGAATCTTTGCAAACCCTATACTGATAAATATATATATAAATCCTATATCCAAAATAAATAAACAACTCGAAAGGTTAACTGCCAAAACAAACAAACAAATAATCCAATTAAAAATGGGCTACAAAGCTAAACAGAAAATTCACAACAGAATAATATCAAATGGCAAAGGGTTTGTACCTTAATCAATAATTTGTCCCTGATTCTCTTCATCCTGAGTGAGGTAAGCCAGACTCAGAAGGACATGCATGATATATACTCACTCATAAGTGGACGTTAGCCCAAAAATACAGAATACCTAGAATACAACACACAGATCATAAGAAGAAATTTCAGAAGCAGAAAGACTAAGTGAGGATGTCTCACTCCCACTTATAATGGGGAAGAAAATAATCATGGGAGGCAGGGGGAGGGAGAGACCAGGGTGGAAGAGGGGAGGGTGAGGGGGAAAGGAGAACGGGGTTAATTATGGGGAAGGGTGATAAAGAGAGAATCCCAGAGGGCCAATAGGATGAATGGAAATATACAGCCTCTGAGGGGTGGAAGATGTGCTAGAGACGGGGGAAGTAAGAAACTCTCAAGATTCATTTTGGGGTGATCTTACCAAAAATGTCCAACAGTGGTATGAGGGAACTTGAAGTCCACCTCCAGTAGATAGGCCAGGCCTCAAGTGGAGGGATGGGGTTACTAACTCACAGTCAATAGTTCTGACCCAGTATTGTGCTTGTCTAAAAGAACTACAGGGACAAAAATGGAGGAAAGACTGAAGGAAAGGCAGTCTGGTGACCAAGACCTGACAATATTACTGATGCTTTGATGTGGTTACAGAAAGAAGTCTAGCATGGCTGTCCTCCTAGAGGCTCTACCAGCAGCTGCCTGAGATAGATGCAGATACTTATACACAACCATGAGACTGAAGTCTGGGACCCCTATGATTGAATTAAGGGAATGATGAAGAAGCTAAAGGGGAGAGTAGCCCCATAGGAAGACCAACAGTCTCAACTAATTTGGAACCAGGAAGCTATCAGAAAATGAGCCACCAACCAGACAGTATACACATGCTGGTCCAAGGACCCAGACACAGATATATATCAGAGAACTGCCTGGTCTTGTCTCAGTTGGAGAAGGTGAGCCTAATCATATAGAGACTTGAGGCCCCAGAGAAGGGGGATGCCTGGAGGGAGGGAGCACCTGCTCAGAAACTAGGAGGAGGAGGAATGGGATGAGGAACTGTGGGAGTAGGAATCTGGAGTGGGGCAATGGCTGGAATGTAAATAAATAAAATAATTAAAAACAAGAAAATCTAGCAGAATTCTCAAAAAAGAAGTTAATTGTTATTGTTTTTATATTTATTTATTTATTTTGATTATGAGAGGCATGTAGCCTTTTTTTTTCCATCTGAGTAGTATCTTTTTATTTCTTATTTCTCAGCAGGTGTTCCTAGTATCTGTGTAGAACTTGCCTCTCAACATGCTGTCTCAGTCAGCTTGGAGGTACATCTGTGTCTTACCTTATGTCGTGAATCCCATAATTATGTGTGTCAATCCAGTAGGCATTTTGTTTTAGTTGTGAATCTGTGTGGATTGGGGAGAAAAGCATGCGACTTTGCTAAGAAACCAATTTTTTTCTGCCTCCTAACCTTAAAGGGGTAGCATGTGTTTCCAATTTGGGTATCTTAAATTAATGTTTTAAGTTAGTTTTTGTCCCAAGCTTGGTGCTGTATATTGTAGTAGAAATTATTTTAAATCCCAACCCAGGGCTTCTACTATGCCTTTGATTACTGAGTTTTCATTTGAAAGACATATTCATACAGCCTTTATATTTATAATATGCCCTAAACAGCATGATAGTTAGGCAACTGCTATGATGTTAGAATCTACTTTCTTATCAATAACCCCAAGTTATTACTTATTATGTACTATGATTTATGTGGGTTGCTTTTAACTCCAGTTGGGCAGTCCTTAGGGTCATGCTCTCCCTCCCCTCTCTCCCTTTTATTTTTTGGGTATTTTATTTATTTACATTTCAAGTATTATCCCCTTTCCCTATTCCCCCAACAGAAGCCCCTTATCCCATTCCCCCTACTCCTGCTTCTATGAGGATGTACCCCTACCCACCCACCTACCCTTGCCTCCCTGCCCTCACATAAATTCCCTTACACTGGGTCATTGAGCCTTCATGGGGCCAGGGTCTCTTTTCTCATTGATGCCCAACAAGGCCATCCTCTGCTACATATGTGGCTGGAGCCATGAGTCCCTCCAAGTGTACTCCTTGGTTGGTGGTTTCAACCCTGGGAGCTCTGGGGGGTCTGGTTGGTTGACATTGTTATTCTTCCTATGGGATTGCAAACCTTTCAACTCCTTCAGTCCTTCCTCTAGCTCCTCTACTGGGAACCCTGTGATCAGTTTAATAGTTGGCTGTGAGCATCTACCTCTGTTTATGTTAGGCTCTGGCAGAGCCTCTCAGGAGACAGCTGAATCAGGCTCCTTTCAGCATGTACTTCTTGGCATCCACACTAGTATCTGTGTTTGGTGATGGTATATAGGATGGATCCCCAGGTGGTGCAGTCTCTAGATGGTCTTTCCTTCAGTCTCTGCTCCCCAAGATACAATTCACAGACCACATGAAGCTCAAGAGGAAGTAAGACCAACGTGTGTGGGTCCTTCAGTCCTTCTTAGAAGGGGTAACAAAATACTCATGGGAGCAAATACGAAGACAGAGTGTGGAACAGAAACTGAAGGGCCATGTTCTCTTAACCTTTAACCTATGATAGCTCTTCTTTCTTCCTCTCCTGCAACTTCTTCTTTCTCATGATTCTCTTCTCCCCCTAAGTCCATAAAAACACTAACACATAATTAAGAATATTCTTTCCTTCTCAATTCATCTAATTATTTAATCTTTAGAGGTTCACACCACATGTTACTCAAGAGCCTGTCAAGGTTACATTCACTCATCTGAACTTTCCTCCCTAGAGGTACCTTCATAGGTTCCAGGAAGTTTCCAATGCATTGTTTCCATACGACTTCTCAAATGTTCCCAAAGCTAATGTTGTAAGTAGTGGCAAAGCTTGAAATAATATATGGCCATAACGTTTTTAAATTATTACTTCTTCAATTCCTTATGTATCTCAGAGTTTCTATTGCTATGTTAAAATCAATATACAAAAATTATTTCATTAGGGATGGGAGATGTATTTGAATTTGTAGATTAAACTCCATCATTGAAAAGAATCAGGGCAGATACTCAAGCAGACAGAGACCTGGAGGCAGGAACTGAAGCAAAAGCCAAGGAAGAACTTTGCTTACTGTTCTGTTCCTCCCAGTTTGATCATTTTATCTTATATAGCCAAGGACCATCTGCTCAGGGGTGGGCACCATCCACAGTGGGTTGAATCCTGCCACATCAATCACTAATTAAGAAAAAGCCTATAACCTTGCCCATTAGTCAATCTGGTGGGGACACATGCTCAATTGAGATCACCTCTTTCCTAATTACTCTAGTTTGTATCAAATGGTCAATAAATTTGCTGTAAAAATTGACCTACTGTCAACTTGACACACAAAAGCATTCCTATTGAGTTACACATTTTGCTTTGCAATTGTCCCCAATATCTTATATTAATGTGAATATTCCAATTTTTAAAAGGTATACAGTCTTTAAAATCTCTTTAAAACACTAAAATCACTTTAAGTGTGCAGTCCCTTTAAAGCATTTAAAGGTTCTTTCAAAGCTTAAGACTCTCCAAAATATCCATAGTCTCTCTAAAATGTCCAAAATTTCTCTAAAATTCAAAAGTTTCTCTTTAAAGTTCCAAGTCTCTCAACTATGGAATTCTATAAACAAACAAACAACAACAATAAACTAAGTTATATACCTTCTGCAAGAGGGAAAAATCAGGGTATAGTTACAACCAAGTCAAAGTGAAAACAATTTCTAAAATTATAGAGCTTAAGTCTAACTTTGGGGATTTATGATCTTCTAGATTCCAAAGGACTTATCACAACACATGCTGTGTATCTCTTAGTCTTAAGTTGGCCCAAGGTACCAAACTCTCAAAAAAAAAAAAAAAATGACCCACTGTCGACTTAATACACAAAAACATTCCTATTGAGCTACCAACATTGCTTTGGAACATATCTGAATGTTTGAATGGCAAAGGGTTTGTACCTTAATCAATAATTTGTCCCTGATTCTCTTCAGAGACTCTCACCATGCCACATGGTGACAGGCCTCATCTGCTCTCCATGACCAGATCAGGCCTTCAAAATCAGTACCATCAGGGGGTTCTCTAATATGTTGTGAAGTTTTGCTGTCAGCACAAAGTACAGCTTTTTTCAGCTCTAGACCATGAATTCTATTAGCTGACCCTAAGAAAATACTTCTAAGAATATTTTTCGTTCAAAGCTGTTAGCCTTTTTGAAATAACAGTGGAATGTTTTTTACCCTAGTTGACAAGTATGTATGTTGTAGTAATTCTCCAACCCAAATATGCTCCAGCAGTGAAAACACAACTAAATTAATATGAATACAAGCTATGTACCTAGATTGGGCAGATCTACCACTACACTCCCATCTTCCCCATCTATGAGACCCCTTTTAACTTGCTGTTTCTCCAGGTCAAGTGCTTCTGCTCTGCTTTCCTTCCACCTCCTCCTCCATCTTCTTCTTCTTCTTCTTCTTCTTCTTCTTCTTCTTCTTCTTCTTCTTCTTCTTCTTCTTCTTGTCTTCTTGTCTTCTTCTTCTTCTTCTTCTTCTTCTTCTTCTTCTTCTTCTTCTTCTTCTTCCTCTCTCTCTCTCTCTCTCTCTCTCTGTCTCTCTCTCTCTCTGTCTCTCTGTCTCTCTCTCTCTCCCTCTCCCTCTTCCCCTCCATCTATATATCCCTCTCCTCTCCTTCTTCTCTTTCCCAGCTATCAGTTCAAACTTCCCTTAATCTGCGCAATCACAAATTAAGGTGGGAAGAAGGTTTAGAGGAAATCACCTGAGTGCTGACTCATTCCTTGTTTGAAGCCCCTCCCAGAAGACTATAATTAGCATCCAATTACAAATAGCTCCAGGGCTATCTACAACATGTGTATTATGCCATAAAAGCAAAGTTTTCAAGTAGTGCTTCTTTATTAGAAATATTAGACAGGAAATTTCCTTTATGTACCCATCTTCCAAGACTGCTGAAACTACTGGGGGCACCACCTGCTGCCTGGAGCAAGTTGATATCCCTACTGGATACCACTAGATACCCATTCTCCAGCTAAGTCTCTGCCTAGACCTGCTTATCCAGAACCATATACCCCAAGCAGACCCATCAAAGGCCACATCAGGACCATCAAGGATTATCCCTATCCAAATACCTACTATAACAAGAACATCCAGAGTGAAAAAAAAATCCATATAGCTAAAGACCCTTGAAAGAACACCACAATCAGCAAAAACCAGGACAATATGACAACCTCAGAGCTCAGCTTCTTTACTACAAATAGCAAAAGATATCCTCACACAACCAAATCAAAAGAAAATGACCTTAAATCCAATCTTGTATGGATTATAGAGGCCTTTAAAGAAGAAATGAATAAATCTCTTAAAGAAATACAGGAAAATGCAATCAAACAGGTGAAGGAAATTAAGACCTTTAAAGCCTGAAGATGGATATAGAAGCAATAAAGAAAATACAAAGTAAGGGAATCACAGAGATGGAAAACCCAGGGAAGAGAACAGGAACAACAGATGCAAGCATCATCAACAAAATACAGGAGATGAGAGAATCTTATGCATAGAAGATACAATAGAAGAAATCGATACATCAATTAAAGAAAATGTTAAATCTAAACAATTCCTGAAACAAAACATCCAGGAAATCTGAGATATCATGAAAAGGACCAATCTAAGGACAATGGGAATAGAAGAACTTGAAGAGTCACAGCTCCACAGTCCAGAATACCATTTCAATAAAATCACAGAAGAAAACATTCTCAACCTAAAGAAACTGATTTCTATAAACATACAAAAAGATTATAAAACACCAATTAGACTAGACCAGAAAAGAAAATGCTGTCACCACATAACAACCTAAACACAAAATCTTCAGAACAAAGAAAGAATATTAAAAGGAGCATAGGGAAAAGGCCAGGTAACATACAAAGGCAGACTAGTCAGAACTAAACCTAACTTCCCAACAGAGACTCTAAAATCTAGAAGACATGGTCAGATATCTTGCAACCTCTAAAAAGCCACAGATGCCAACCTAGACTACTATACTTAGCAAAACTCTCAATCGTCATAGATGGAGAAGACAACATATTAAAAGACAAATACAAATTCAAACAATATCTATCCACAAATCCAGCCATTCAGAAAATACTAGAAAGAAAACTCCAACCCAAATAGGATAACTATATCAAAGATAACACAGGAAATAATTAACTTCATACCAGCAAAACCAAGGGAAGTCCTCTCTCTCTCTCTCTCTCTCTCTCTCTCTCTCTCTCTCTCTCTCTCTCTCTCCCTCTCTCCCTCTCTAACACACACACAAACACACACACACCACCCACCACCACCAACAACAAGAACAACGGCAAAACAATAAGAAATAACAATAGGAAACATTAATAACTCTCAACATCAAAGGCAGCAATTCTCCAATAAAAAGACATAGACTAATAGAAAAGATGTGAAAATAGGATCCATCCTTCTGCTGTATATAAAAAGAAAGAAAGAAAAACCACACCTCAGATATAAAGATAGATATTACCTCAGACTAAAGGGCCAGAAATTTTTTTCCAAGAAAACGGATTCAAGAAGCAAGCTATAGTAGCCATCTAATATCTAAAACAATAGACTTTTAACCAAAATAAATCAAAAGAGAGGAAAAGTCTTTTCATACTTATCAAAGAAAAAAATCTACCAGGATGATATCGCAATTCTGCACATCTATCCCCAAGCAAAACGGCACCCATATCTGTCAAAGAAACTGCTAAAGCTTAAATCACACATCAAACCCCATACATTAATAGTGGGAGACTTCACTGTCCCCAATAGAAACGTCATCCAGATAAAACCTAAACAGAGAAATTATGAAACTAATAAACATCATGAAACAAATAGACCTAACAGATAGCTACAGAATATTTCACCCAAACACAAAAGAATATACCTTCTCAGAACTTGATGGCTCCTTCTCCAAAACTGACCATGTAGTCAATTACAAAGCAAGCCTAAACAGATACAAAACATCAAAACAATGCCTTGTATCAGACCATCATGGATTAAATATGGACTTTAATAATTACAGAAACACAAAAAAAATATACACTCATGGAAACTGGACAACTCTCTACCAAATGTTCTATGGGTCAGGGAAGAAATAAAGAAAAAAATGAAAGACTGTCTTAGTCATGGTCTCTATTCCTGCACAAAACATCATGACCAAGAAGCAAATTGGGGAGAAAAGGGTTTATTCAGCTTACTTCTACATTGCTGTTTATCTCTAAAGGAAGTCAGGACTGGAACTCAAGCAGGTCAGGATGCAGGAGCTGATGCAGAGGTCATGGATGTTCCTTACTGGCTTGCTTCCCCTGGCTTGCTCAGCCTGCTATCTTATAGAACCCAAGACTTCCAGCCCAGGGATGGCACCACCCACAAGGGGCCCTACCCTCTTGATCACTAATTGAGAAAATGCCCTACAGCTGGATCTCATGGAGACATCTCCCCAACTGAAGCTCCCTTCTCTGTGATAACTCCAGCCTGTATCAAGTTGACACACAAAACCAGCCAGTACAAAGACTTTCTGGAATTGTATGAAAATTAAGGCACAACATACCCAACATTATTTTATTGATTATTTTATGTATTTACAAGTCAAATGTTATCTACCTTCCCAGTCTCCCCTCCACAAACACCCATCTCATTCCCACTCCCCTTTTCCTATTAGAGGGTACTCCCCTGTCCACCTACCCACTTCAGCCTCACCTCTCTAGCATCCTTCTTCTCTGTGGCAACAAGTCTCCATAGAACCAAGTGTCTCACCTCCCACTGATGTCAGATAAAGTAATCATAGAGTGGAGTCATAGACCTACCTATGTGTACTCCTTTGTTGGTGGTTTAGTCCTGGGAACTCTGAGGTGTCCAGTTAGTTGATATTGTTGTTTTTCCTTATGAGATTGCAGTTCCCTCTAGTTCCTTCAGTCCTTCACTAACTTTTTTTCCATTGGGGTCTCTGTCTCAGTCCAATTGTTGGCTGTAAGTCCAATAGTGTCTGCATCTATCTTAGTCAGGTGCTGACAGAGCCTCTCAAAGGGACAGCCATACCAGGATCCTCTCTAAATGCACTTTTTGGCATCAGCAATAGTCACAGGGTTTGGTGTCTGCAGATGGGATGGATCCCAAGGTATGAAATTATGGAACTCAATGAAATCAGTGCAAAGAGAAAAGTTCATAGCACTAAGTGACTCCATAAAGAAATTAGAAAGTTCTCGTGCCAGCAAATTAAAAATACATCTGAAAGCTCTAGAATAAGAGAAGTAAGCACACCAAAGAGGAGTAGAAAACAGGAAATAATGAAAATCAGAGGTGAAATCAGTCAGTTAGAAAACAAATCAATATAAAAAAATCAATGAAACCAAGAGCTGGTTCTTTGAGAAAATAAACAAGATAGACAAACCTTTAGCCAATCTAACCAAGAGACAGAGAGACAGTATCTAGACATATATGACTTACCAAATCATAATCAGGTAAACTAGTTAAACAACCTTTTAACCTTTAAAGAAATTGAAGCAGTCATTAAAAGTCTCTTAACCAAAAGAAGCCCAGGGCCAGATGGTTTTATTTCAGAATTCTACAGACTTTCAAAGAAGTGCTAATACAATACTCCTCAAAGTATCCCACAAAATAAAAACCAAAGGAATACTGCCAAATTCATTATATGAAGCCACAGTCACCCTGATATCTAAACCACACAAAAATTCAACAAAGACTGAAAATTTCAGACCAATTTCTCTTATGAACATTGATTCAAAAATACTCAATAAAATACTGACAAACAGAATCTAAGAACACATCAAAAACATCATCCATCATGATCAAGTAGGCTTCACTCTAAGAATACAGGAATGGATCAATTTATGAAAATCCATCAACATCAACATAATACACCATATAAACAAACTAAAAGAAAAAAATCACATGACCATCTCATTATATGCTAAAAGCACCATTATCCAACATTATCCAACATACCTTCTTGTTAATTGTCTTAAGGAGATCAGGGATACAATGAGCAGATCTAAAGATGATAAAAAACAATATACAGCAAGTCATTAGCCAACACCAATTAAATGAAGAGAAACTCAAAGCATCTTAAAAGTCATCATGAGGACATGCCAGATACCTAAGATAGGGGAGGGTCACAAGAGTCAATGGGGATGACTTTAGCTGAGACTCACAGTTTTGAGGAAATGGAACCTAAACAGGCCATGACCTATAGTCAGACAGGAACTCCAGTAGAGAGAAACAGACACTACCAACTCACCTAGAACACTTTCAACCCAAAATGTATCCTGTCTCCAAGAAATGCAGGGACAAGGATGGAACAAAGACTGAGGAAATGGCCAAGCAATAACTAGCCCAACTGGAGACCCACCCTAGTGGCCCAAATACTTCAACAAGACCAGCCCTCCTAATTCATCTCAAAGAGTTCCACCTACTGGGAATCAAGCACTCAAATGTATGAGCCCATGGAAGCCATCCTCACTTTGAATACCACAGCCTCCATTGTCTAACTGCTCTAGGCATTTTCTTCTAGGGAAAAGCAATAGCTCATTACTTTCTGATCACTCTGACTTTTCAAGCCAAATCTAAAGTCCTTCCACAATCCTACACAAAACATGATCTGTTCTACCATAGCGGTACCCACCCCATCCTGGAATTATGGTCTGTATTATTCATTTTCTACATTCTCTACAGGAGAAGATCACACACACACACACATACACACACACACACACACACACACACACACACACACACACACACCACACACACATCTATTAAGATTGTTTTAAAATAATGACAGCCAAATCACAACTGAGACACTGAGAACCAGGTACTCATTTCTTGAGTATGAGAGCTTCAACAACAGGAAGTGTCAAAATAGTCTTTCTTTGTAGGTGTAGGGAGTAACCCATAATTACTTGTACCTCAAAATAAAATACCTCAGAAGACTCAACCAGGATCTGGTAGCACAGAAAGTTTCTGGACAACCACTGGTTTCTATTCATATATGAAAGATTAGAAATGATTATGCTGCAATCAATTGGTAGCAACAGCAGCAACAGGCCAAATAAATAGGGTGACAAGAAACAAAAGTGTAAAAAGGGAAAAATTACACACACACACACACACACACACACACATACACACACACACAAATATTCTACCTCAGTTGATAACTGAAGGAGATGGCCATAGTCATTTAGGATAATTCCTTAGGTGAATCTTCTTACTCAGGATATTCTAATTTGTGGCAACTAGACATTAAAACTAAGCAGAATATTTCTGAGTTAGCTTAAAATTGACAGATACTTTAATACATAAAAAAATATACCTTTCATTTTTCTCTATCTATTTAGGATCTATGGGCACCCATTTTGAAATCATAGGACTATTCCCCTTAAAATACTGTATTTTTCAACATATAAAGGAAGAGATGGTAGCTATCTTCCTGAAGGACAAATGAGACCACATTTATGCAGAATTAATGAGCTGTTGAAGCCCATGATCATTCTAATCTCTTTCTAGAGTACTTACTCCTCTAAATTTAAGATACCATATTTTTCAAAAGTTACTATGTTCATTTATAGTTTAGATATTAGAAAACTCAAACATCCCACTATTATTTTCATGAATGGCTTTAAAAGTCTTTAAGATATAAACTAACAAAAGTGCTTGAAGATATCATTGAGCTCTTTGAAAATTATCTTCTATTTACTCTAAGCAGCAATACAAAGACTTTAGGTGGGTATTTAAGCAGCAATCTAGTTAAATTTTAAAGTTGCCAGTTTGTCAGTGGGATGAATTGTTCCCAAAAATCCATCTGCATCATATGATCAATGAAACATTCAGAGTGCCTGATTTTATCATTAAATATTTTAGGCTAATGAAATGCTTGTATGGGTAAAATAAATGATTCCATTTTGGGGTAGATAGTTCCCACTGTCAAAAAATAATGAATCGGCCTAAAATATAACATATGGAGAACAATTTTTCCTGCACAGAAAGGAAAATACATAGAAAAGAATGTTGAAGATTAAAAGCTATTGTGACTAACTGAAAGAGCATTTGAGACATTCCATCAGAAATGAACTGTTCCCATTTTTAGAAATGAATAAAAGTTGAATTGCCAAACTGAAAGATGAAGAGCAGGAAATGTTTTTACCATATTAGAATAGTCTTAGCATGTAAATACAGAGAAGATTTAATCTTTGAAATATGTCAATGCATAATTCATTGTAACTGTAGGTATAGATTTGTCAATTACTGTCTTTAGTGATCTTTCCTTATGTGAGACATTTTATATACTTTTACAATTGTATTAGTATAAATCAATTTTGTAGAATAATGAGTTTGATGGTGACATTTTCATATACACACACCATTAATTTTGATTGCATTCACCTCAGTTACCTCTCTGGAGTATCACAAGGTATTCTCTTTCTATGCCCAATGATATAACACTATATTGGTCCTTCATTAGAGACAGAGTCATGTACATTAAACATTTCTTTTTATGCTTAAGTATTTCAAAAACTTTCAATGTTTACTCTCTGTCTGAGTCACTTTACTAATCATGGCAGGAAGAATTACCGCACCCAGTCAGCCATGATCCTGGAACAATAGCTCAAAGCTTACATCTGGTTCATAAGTATGAGCCAGAAAGGAGAGACAGAGAGAAAGAGAGAGAGAGAGAGAGAGAGAGAGAGAGAGAGAGAGAGACAGAGACAGAGACAGAGACAGAGACAGAGAGACAGAGAGAGACAGAGACAGAGACAGAGACAGAGAGACAGAGAGACAGAGTGAGGGAGGGAGAGAGAGAATCTAAGAAGGAACAGCATAGAATTTTTAAACCTCAAAGCCTGCCCCCAGGGACACACTTCTTTCAACAGGGCCACATCTCCAATTAATTCCCAAACAGTTCCACCAATTAGGAATGAAACATTCAAACATGTGAGCCTATAGGTACTGTTCTTATCTGGACAACCAGAATTTGATGATGCGTTTGTCACCTGGCTTTGGTCTGTCAACTGGAGTGAATCAACTTCAGCTTCATTTTTTGCTCCCTCTCCTTAATGCATTTGCTTGAGAGTGCTTGTTAATCAAGTCCCAGAGTTATAAATCTTGACATAAGTGGGAAAAAACCTTTCAAACATTCTGGACAAAGAATTACGTGGTTTTTTTTTTTTTTAATGATCCAAAGAAGAATGCCTTTTTAACTTAGAATTTTATATTCTCCAATTCTACTTAGTAATTAGTAAGACGTATGGAAAAATCAAAAGCACATGTACAAAATTCATGCATATTAATGGATGAGATGCTTTGAATGACAAATAGTCACCATAGCCTTGTGTATTTGAACCAGCTAGTGTACTGTTTGCAGAGGGTTCATTGGTACAGCCTTAGAGTGAACTTTGAGTTTATATAATTTTATGCTACTTTCACTTTACCCTCCCTGCCTCGTGATTGTGGCTTAGATCTCTCAGTTTCTTGCTCCTGCCACCATTTCTTCCAATTGTTGGCATGCTTCTCTGGCCATGATGGAATCTTTTCTATCTGGAACAATAAGTGTGAAAGTTTCCTTGGTCATGGAGTTGTATAATAGCTATATAAATATAACTAATATAACAACATAGAGAACATAGTTTCTAAATATGTTTATATGTATATACATACAAAAAAGCTTTCTTCAAACTACACTTGTCATAAAATACCTTTTGACTGACGGTTTGTATAATTGGTGTTCTAGAAGCTGGAAAGTGACTAATGACAGCTCCAGCCTGCATAAATGAGTTAATTCAAATTTGAAAGCATATGATTTGTAATTTTAATGTCCAAACATAAATTGAGAAGAAATTACAAATTGAACTTAATGTGCAAAAGTCTGAACTTTCATTGCTTCCTATATAATTTAAACTGGATCATCTTAGATTACAAACTATCCATGACCTTTCCATGACCTTGTAAAATAACAACAGACATGGACAATCTAATAGACCTGTTCAGTTTAGAGAATATAAAGTCCTAATATTTTGGATAGAGATTAGTCAGTGAGCATTGCTGCTGTAGAATTCCTAAAAATTGTTTGGACTTAAGTATTTTGAATCCATCAAGAAATGAATTTATATCTTTGTTCTATAGTCAAATTTGTTATTGATAGTATAAAACTCTTTCTTTTGCCTTAAAACATTTTCAATCAAGAGGGTTTATTTTTAAAATAAATTTTAGTTGATGATTGCAATAGTATACTTTGACTTATAATAATTTATATTTTAAAAATAGTAAACTTCCATCAGATCTCTGTATAAGAAAAAAATCTGATTCACCTTACTTCTATTGTAGGGAATTGTGAGTTGTACACTATTTTATCTTTATGTAACTTACTAGAAAGTGTGCTAAATATCTTACAATTAATTAATTGCCTACTGGTATAATATTTATTCTAATGTATTGCTTGTGTTATATAATTTTTCTATGTGTTCTATGTTATTCATGTTCAAATAGCATCTGTTTATATCATATGATTTATTATAATGTAGGAAATTCATTTTACCATTTGAGTGCCACTATGCATTTACAGGTTAAAGACACACTGATTAGATTAATATTTTTCAAAATTGTGTTGGAATTCTTATCTTTTTTGTATTTAATTTGTAATTTCTTTGCATATAGACTTTGGGTTTAATATCTTTTCTTCTAGTAGAGTTGAACACATTCTTTCTATTATCTTTGAACTTAAGTAAGATATCAGAGCTCAACTAAAAGCCAATCATCACGGAAGGAATATGAGAAGGTACATCAAACACCAAAGGCTTTGGGTAAAGGCTACTAAAATAAAACCTGTTATAAATAATATCCTAAAATACATATTTATGCATAAATGTTATATATGGAGTCATCTTATCACTTGGAGACACTGGTTCAACTACACATCATATATCAGTATGTAACTCCCCAGTGCCAGGAATGACTTGTATTTGTTTATGGTTCATGGAAACTCCCATAGGCGAATATTACAGGCTACTTACAGGGCTGTTTGATACTATCCATAAACTTATGCTGAGAACTCATGGATGAATGAAGTACTTACACTATCAAATATGGAGAAATCAAACCAGTGCCCACTGGGAGCTTCTCCTCTACAACTAAGGTTCACAGTACTGGAGAAGAAAAGCAATTTCTAATATCACCCAATCAGAAATCTCACAGCATACAACTGAACTGTTCAATAGTGGCACAAATATTATAGGAGGGAGCAATTGTTTTATGTTGTATTTCAGATCTGCCCCATATGACGGAACCCATGCCTAACACTGCTAGAAGTGACAAGAAAATTCAAAGGCATACACTATGACCATTTCATTAGCTACAAAGCTGAGCTGAATTCAGTTTGAATTACAAATGGCAAAAAGTGCTGGTGTAAATTCTTCCTTGAGTACTAGTAATTATCTGAAGAACTTATATGCAATGGATTCTATATGCTTTACTACATAAAAGGGTCAAATTACTTTCTGTCTTTTCAATTTTCTTTTGTTGTTGTTGTTGATGATGGTAGTGGTAGTCGTGGAGTGGTGGAACATTTTTTTTAATTTTTTTAAACTCGAGATTTTGTTCCCTTTCCGTTCTACCCTTCTACTGTTCCACATCACATACCTCCACCCTGCCCCCTATCTCCACGAGGATGTCCCCAGACCCCAATGCACCATACCTCTAAAATTATCTCTTGAGGGTTGGTGAATCTTCTCTGACTAAACCCTGAGACCTGGCAGTCCTCTGCTGTGTATGTGTTGGGGACCTCATATCAGCTAGTGTATGCTGCCTGGTTTGTGTTCCAGTTTCTGAGAAATCTCAGGGTTCAAGTTAATTGAGACTGCTGATCCTCCTACAGGGTTGCCCTCCTCCTCAGCTTCTTCTACCTTTCCAATAATTCAACAACAGGGGTTAGCAGTTTCTGTCCATTGGTTGGGTGCAAACATCTGCATCCGACTCTTTTCAGCAGCTTGTTGGGTCTTTCTGAGGGCAGTCATGCTAGGTCCCTTTTTGTGAGCACACTATAACCTCAGTGTTAGTGTCAGGTCTTGAGACTCCCCTTGAGCTGGATCCCACTTTGGGCCTGTCACTGGGCCTTCTTTTCCTCAGGCTCCTCTCCATTTCCATCCCTGCAGTTCTTATAGGCAGGAACAATTATGGATCAGAGTTTTGACTGTGGGATAGCAACCCCATCCTTACTTGATGCCCTGTCTTTCTGCTGGAAGTGGGCTCTAAAAGTTCCTTCTTCCCAATGTTGGGCATGTCACCTAAGGTCCCTCTCTTTGAGTCTTTTTTGAAACTTTTCATAGTCTGGTTTTAATTTATTGCACTAAGATGTTTCTTTATTTCACATTTGTTTCTAGAAAGAAACAACTACCCAACCTTCATCATTATGACTCTTAGGTAAATCTTTCTATGGGGTAGATGTTTGAGTGGCTAAGGACACTTGCTTCTCTTATAGAAGACTGGGGTTCAGTTCCAAAAGCTGCATGGAAGGTTATGATCCTTTGTAACCCTAGTTCGAGAGGATCCAAAATCTTCTAGTTTCTGTGGGCACCAGGCAAATATGACACTAAACTGATATAAATAATATAAGAATAAGTCATTAAAAGGAAGTAAATGGAATCATCACACAATGAGGAATGTCTGTAGCATGTGACTACAGGGAGCACCACAGGATATACTCATCCTTTATTCAGATTACACTAAGTAGCTCTTCTACCAATATCATTCTGCTATAAAAATATGGCAACTGAGTCCAAATGTTCAGATAGAATTCAAGAAAATGGGTTCTAGTAAAAATTTAGGCTTTCTTGAATGGTAGGTTTATGTTGTAAGTACATCTTAGAAAGTATTAAATTTTACCAAATACTATGGAACCACCTGAAATAAGTTTCCTGAATGAAATTGGAAAGATGCAGTATTCAAGAAATGCTCAATTTCTTCATTCTATGCCTTTGAAAAATATTAAATCTTTTACAGTTAATAAAACAATAAATCAAAAAAGTTAGCATTTTTCATTTGACCCACATTAATTTATATATAGAATCTACCCTTTAAATAAATCCCTGCTAGTTATTTAGAACTCATAGCTGTGATTCTCAATATGCTTACTTAAAAGTCAAGATCCTGTTATATATAGACATAAAATAAAATGTGTTAAAACTTCTAGCAAAGTGTAGATCTTTTTCTCTCAAAGGAGCCACCCACAGTAGCTCTGACCTTTCTATAAGTATTCATATCAAAGCTCAGTCAAACAGACAAATATGCAATAGAAGAGTGACCTGCACCAGTTTATATTACTTCTCATATCCTATTGTGAGCTTTATGAAGAAAGACATTCATATTTCTCACACAAGTGTCTCAAGTATTTGTCACATAAAGTATATTCAGTAGAGGTTTAAAAAAATAAGTGATTCTCAATCTTTATTTATTCTTCTTTCATATTATACACCCAGACCATGGCTTCCTTTCCCCCTACTCCTCCCAGTCCTCCCTCTTCTCTACCCCAGATTAACTCCCTATCCAGCACTCCTCCCAAAAAACAATCCTCTCAAGAACATCAACCAAACATAGCACAACAAGATACATTAAGACCAGCCAACAATAACAGAGGTTCTAGCACAGACCCATACAGGCTCTGCAATTGCCACTTCAGTGGCTATGATTCCCCCCATGGTCCCTGCTTAGTTGATTTTATGGCCCGTGTTATCTTGGTATCCTAACTCCTCTGGCTCCCACAATTATTCCTCTTCTTCCTTGGGTTTTCCAAGAATCCTAGGCAAGGGACACAGTGGTAGACCTTGAACCTGAACTGTCTTGTTCTCTCTCTGCCTAATGTTCAGCTGTGGGTCTCTGTATCCATTCTCACCTATTGCTAGAGAAAGCCTCTCTGATGAGAGCCACCAATCTACAAGCAGAACATTACTAGAGACCACTTCATAGCTTTCCTTTGTTTGTTTTATTTTGTACAGTTGGGTTTTGTCCTACCCTAGGCTTCTGGGCTATCCTGACCCTTGTTCCTGGTTATCCAGGCAATGTAGGGCATGAGTCTGCTCTCACATCACTGGTGTCAAAGTTGGCCAATCATTGGTTAGCTACTAGAACAAGTCTTTGTGCCACAGTTATCCCAGTATATCTTGTAGTTAAGACAGATTGTAGGTCGAAGCTTTTGTGACTAGATTGCTGTCTCAATTCCACCACTGAAGCCTTGCCTGCTTATAGAAGATGAATGGTTCAGGCTCCATATCCTTTACAAGAATTCCTCACTAGGTTGACCTCATAGATTTCAAAGAATTTTTCCTGCACTAGTTTTCCACAACCCCTCAAATGCTGTTTAATATCAGTCATCTCTCTCTGTACTCCCTCCATCCATCCCTCCACACATCCCTGATTCCTTCCATTCCAAAGCCCATCTGTCAAAAATCTTGATTAATTTACATTAATTTGAGCAACAATTAAATGAAGACTGTCCTTCTATCTATGGTCACTTACAGTGAATGCACTTAGTTTTATCTATTTTTAAATGTTGTATGGTAGCTTAATAAGTTGTTGTTGTTGTGGTGGTGGTGGGTGGTGTTTGATTTGCAGTCTTAAAAATGTCAAATGTTAAGGTCCCTATATTCATCAACCCATCAATGTCTTTGAAAGAAAATGTATAACCTCTAAAGAAGTACACAGAGATGTTTGTCCATGAGACAACATAGCACTTTCAGTGTATAGGTCTCTCATGTTGGAAATGAAAACCTTAGACTGTGCCAGACTCTTTTGCCACAATTTCCAATTATTGGTATAAATTCTGCTCTAAACATTCAAGGATGAAACAAAAAATAAAATTAAATTAAAAGGCTTAGAAATGGTCAAGTCAGATTCTGCAGGTAGGAATTACATGTCAGTAGCTTCATGCATCAATGGAAGGAGAGGTCCTTGATCTTATCAAGGCTCGATTGATGCCCCAGTGTAGGAGAATTGAGGGCAGGGAGGTGGGATTGGGTGGTTGGACAGAGGAACACCCACATAGAAGCAGCAGGAGGGAGCATGGGATAGGGTGTTTCTGGGACGGAGGGTAACTGGGAAAGGGGATAACATTTAAAATGTAAATAAAGAAAATATCCAATTAAAAAAGAAAGAATTATATGAACTGTCTCAGAAATTTCCAAAAATATCCTCAGGTAATGACAGATAAGAGCACTTACAGAATGGAAAAAAGCTTGAGAACCAGGAGAAACAAGTGTTCTAGATGGCTCTCTCTGCAAAGTCGTAACCATGATAAAAGGCTATTCCTAGCATGGAAATGAATGAGCTTTGATTAAAATACCATAAATATAAATTTTAGGTTATTTTTTTGTTGTTTTGCTTTATTGATCTCAGCCTGGAGTTTCTTTATTTCTTCATGTCAACAATTTTTGAAGTTTTTGAAGTTAGAGCTTTCAGGTATGTCTTTAAGTTATTTTAACTCAAGGATATCTGTTTATATTTTGTCCAGATGATCTGTCAATTGTCAAGATGATGGCATTTAAGAAACTCATTGTCACTGTGCTAGGGTCATTATGTAATTTAAGTTGTAGCAGTGTTTCTTTTATGAAATTGGTTGTCATTATATGTCATTCATACATGTTTAGAATTATAATATTATCTTGGTGGATTTTTTTTCTTTTAATGAATAGGTAGTGTCCTCTCTATCTCTTGAATAGTTTATTCATTATGAATATAGCAATATCTACTGACTTCTTGTTTCTATTTGTTTGGAATATATTTTTCCATTCTTTTACTCTAATGTGATGCCAAGCACATATGCTGGTTATATTTCTTTTATTAACTCCCTTAATAAATTAGTTTTGCTTGGTCAGAAATAAGTTACAAAACAAGTACTCATAACCAAGTATTCATTATTAAATGTCTTAATATCAAAGTTATTGACATGAAATTATTTATGAATTCAGAATCTCTGAAATTGAACATTGAAATGTGTTAGAGAAAAATGCATTTGAAGATCATTTTATGGAAAATGTATAATAACTTAAAAGTATTCCACCTCTTCTTCATGCTTATGATTTACTGGAAAATATCCCACACTGGTGAAGCATCCTAGGCAAGTGTATATGAGGAGGGTATAGAAATACACATGGTTTCTAAACTCTCATTTTCCTTAGAATACGTTTTGGTATGACTATTTACCAAGGCATCTCTTCAACACAAAATGTGTCAAGACATATTTTACCTTCTACAGACTGCATTTATAAATGTTATTTTGCTACTGCAGTTAAATTAGACATGTAACTTTATTATTTATCTCAATTGTTTATTGCTTTCATATATAAAGATTAACCCACAAAAAAAAACTGTTTTAAAAAATAATGTTCTATAACATTAGCTATTGCTCAGTGAAAAAGCAGGCCAACTCAAGGCTGGCTGTCAGTCCATTGCTGGCCTTTATACTAATAGCCCAAAGTGAGAAATTGGGGTTGATTCCTCTGCTGGTCCCTGTCATATTGTCCCTGACCCAGACAATAAGTGCTGTGATTTTGGTCAGGTTCCTGCTTTCAGCAGAGTGAAAAGGCTGTTATTTAAAATAGTTTCTGGCCACTAACATGTTAGATCCATCCAGCAGGGTGAGACTTGGATCTTCAATATCTGTAACGTACATGGTACTTTTAGTTTTCTGCCTCAAAGCTCCTTTGTCCTTGGCATTGTATGGCTAAAATAGGATTCAACTGGATCTGTCCTTCCTTAACAAGCCATCTGGAACTCAATGAGCTCTTTCACTGTAGTGATTCATACTTAACCCAAGAGAGTTGTACATCTTTCTCGATATATTATTTATAATTTTATCAATTTATTTTGCATTGGTGTGGTAATAGATGAGGTCTTAAGAGGATACTCAAGCTTGATTTAAACTTACTATGTAGCCCAGGGTTGCTTGAAACTTGTGTTAATACTCTTTTTTTTTTTTTTTTGGTTTTTCGAGACAGGGCTTCTCTGTGTAGCTCTGGCTGTCCTGGAACTCTCTCTGAAAACCAGGCTGGCCTCAAACTCAGAAATCTGCCTGCCTCTGCCTCCTAAGTTCTGGGATTAAAGTCATGTGCCACCACTGCCCAGCCTGTGTTAACACTCTTATTTCAGTATCCCAGAGTACTGGGTCACCAGGTTTGACTATATTATATGGCTCGTTTTGGGGATTTTTGTTAATCAGAGAAAGTTTTGCTGAATCCGGGAGTTTAATAAACTATCACAGTGGGAACTGTAAACTCTGTGACAGTCTCAGTGGGACTGTATTAAATGTACCTGTCTGAACCCTTATCCTTTACATGTAATTTCTTCATCTGTTTAATTATTCTTGGATTATCACATACATCACATAAACTTGATAGCCCAGGTCAGGAATCTATGTCAACACTGATGATCATTTGCTCCTATGCCTTTATCATGGTATTAAACATCATTGTTTATTAATTACACAAAAAAATCTGTGTGATAAAGGGATTCTCATGTCATATTTTTATTTTGATTGCTTTATGTATTGAACTTGATAACTACTTTAATTCAGTGACAAATCTGTAGTCCTTTATTTCATCTCTGTATATTTTTTTCTCCATAATGGACACAAAGTATAATTTGATATGTGCTTATTGGCTCAAAGTGTTTATTGGAGTTTATATTCAGTTTCTGGTGTATTTTAAATAGCCATAACTTTGTAAGCAATTATCTGTGTCATGGTCCTGTCCCTATGGGCATTCTAAAAACACCAACTTGAAAATCTCTTTGCATCTCCTTTGTTTCCCATGTATAGAAATCAATTCAGTTTCTCTTACTGGCCTAAGACTTCATGAAGATCAGCTAGCTCCTGATGCACCCAACCATCCTTTGATATTTATGTGCACTATTGACTGTGTGTGTATTTATATTCACTTCATGCCCTGACATATCTGTGTGTTCTAATCTTCTCATCACTTCAAGGAAAACAAGGATGGCTGCATATGGCACATATAACTTCACAGTTGATATGGAAAGCAATACATTGGTTGCTTGTACTCAGAGCTTAGGGAATGGGACGCTCCTCCCTTAGGGAACTGGGACACTATCCACAGTGAACCTGAGGCTGCAGGAGTGAGTTTTTTCTGTTTATTTAACATCATTCTGCTAAGTTTATAGTGATGTGTTTCTTTCTTTATGTATTTCTATGCTCTATTTCAGGTTATTCCTATTTAAACATTCACCATTAGAATATTAGAACTAACTCAATGGTTGTACTGTTTAGAAAATGTTTTGTGCGCTTAGAGGATTGTCTTACTAAATTACTATGAAAACTAAATGAAATTTGAAGTTTCAAAAATGGTCTCTTAGCATGATACCACATTCTCAAGCTAACCTAAACATAGGACTTACAGACGTGGCATTTTCTTCTAATCTGTCTGAAATTTCACATCTTCAAATAGAAATGACAATAATTTCTTAATATAATCTCAAAAAAGTTGGCATGAATAAAATTTTATGATGAAAAAGTTCATAATTTATATTTCTGTATTTCCTGTTAATATAAACAGGGTATATCCAATGTGCACATACATGTGAACTTTATTTTTAAAAAATAAATATTTCCAGTTAAAAGTCTACCTTTCTTCTAAGTTATGTAATATTTCTGTATATTTCAGTGCTTTATTTTACTGTTTACTTATTCTGTTTATACAAATGTGTATTTTTATTTATCATTATTTCAGAGAAAGAAATACAGAAAGACAGATGATAGATTGAGGAACAGAGAGATCAAGAGAGTCATTATAGTATTACCAATGCTATTTTAATACCAAGGCTATTGGTAATAAAAACCTGAAGTAGAGTTGATTAGTGTAAGTGTCATGGCATTAATCAATAAAATGTAAGGAGTCTTACCACTCAGGACCAACCTGTGAGTATCTGACAAAGAGAATGTTATAAGTCATGTTGGCTATCCTAATTGTTGAATACAAAACATCACTGTGTAAATTCCAATAGAAACAGAATTTTCTTTAAAATTATTAACAAACCATTGGTCTGAGGTTGGGGACCCCTTTGAAGGAGTTAGGGAAAGGATGAAGGAGCTGGTGGAGATAGCAACCCCAAAGGAAGAACAATATCAATTAACCTGGACCCCTTAGAGCTTCTAAAGACTAAGCCACCAACCAAAGAGCATACATGGGCTGGTCTGTGGCCCCCAGCACGTATGTAGCAGAGGACTGCCTTGTCTGGCCTCAGTGCAAGAAAGTACACCAAATCTTGGAGAAACTTGATGCCCCAGGGAAGAGGAATGCTGGCAGGGATGAGGTGGGTGTGGATGGGTAGAGAGAACACCTTCACAAGCAAAGGAGAAGGGGAAAACAGGTGAAGAATTTGGGGAGGTAGGACTGGGAAGAGGACAATCTATGGAATGAAAAAATAAAATGATTAAATAAAAAACTATTAATAACTTTTCAAAGATTTTAATATGCTACAGTTATTCTGAAACTGTCTATTAACAGGAAAAATTGCATTTTTACATTAAGGAAAACTGTATGTCTCCAATTCACTGGTTCTCAAACTATGGGCCATGACCTCTTTAAGGACAACTAATCTGTTCACAGGTGTCTTCATGTCAGACATTTACATTACAAATTAATACCGTAGCAAAATTACAGTTATAAAGTAGCAAAGAAATGATTTTATCCTTAAGAGTTAACTCTGTATTAAAGGTCTGTAGCATTAGAAAGGTTGAGAACCACTGTCCAATCCCTAAGTAGAAGTATTCAAATACTTTGCCTTCAAAACCTGTAATAATTTCTTGAGACATGGGCCTCATAGGTTTGAATACAGAACTGTTGGGAGGCTCTGGATGGAAAAGAGTTGTATTCGTGGTTGCTTTGTAATGAAGTAGCCTGCTGGAAGAAGAAGCCAGACAGCCAGACTAGCTACTTGGAAGAGGAGAACTCACACGTTCCAGCCAGATCAGCTGCCTGCAGGCTGTGCAGTGTGCACCACATTCCCAAATTTTGTGAGCTGTCACCTATACTCTGTTGGGATTTGATGATGAAGCTGTCTAAGTTACTTCTGATCCTGGAAGTTGTCACTAACCTATATTTCTGCAAGAAACCCCAATAAAACTCATGGGTTCACAAAGTCAGACATTGGATATATCTGTACTGTTGTCTTGTCGGCTGCCTTACCCATCCAGTGGAAGTAAGGAGGCAAACACCGAGCTCTTCCCCATGCAGTTTCATTAGGATCCTTGTAATCTTGCTTGTTACATCTTACTTATTTCTACTTACATTTTATTAGTTATATCTTGTTAGTTACATCTTACTTATTACTATTTCTACTTACTCCTATTCCTATTCTTAGTTCTATTCCTACATCTTACTTCTATCCTTACATATTTACTCCTATCTATCATACTTACTCTTCTATATCCCATACTTACTCTTCTATCCCATCACCAGCCCTAATTCTACATACTTACTATCTCTACATACTTACTCTTCTAAATCTACATCTTACCTCTAACCCATCACCAGCCCTAATTCTACATACTTACTCCTATCTCCACATACTTACTCTCTCCAGTCTTTCTCCAGGCTCTCTCCAGCCCCCAGCCCTTGTGGGTGAAATACTTTCCCTGGTCCCAATCAGCATCAGCTACGTGGCAAAGCATAATAGGCTGCGGGAATTCATGTCAGCTTGCATCACAAACTAGAGGCACTCAGCTTCTCCAACTAAGGGCTTGATTATCAATGCTCTCTCTCTGACTGGAAACCAGGTGTTCAAAATATATGTATATAGGGTGGCAGCTGCGACTCCCCACATTGTCTGTCATGTGTTTTCTATTTGAGGCACGCAGACGTGTATGCATTATGTTCCCAGGAAAAGTTTTGTAACATAACAAGTGTTTACCTTGAAATGTTTTTCATCTTTGTTCTACATCATAACTTCTGCAGGTATGTACTACCTCGCATTTGATTACTGAATGGAGTTTAGAACTTTTCATTAATAAAATTTGACAGACATTGCAGCTCTAAAGTTTCCCTGCATTCAAAAATATGATGGTTCATTTGAACTACGCTTTGCATATTACAGGGATTAGTGTCATTTTTACCATTATTAGATGGAATACAATATTATTCTTATTGAAAATTCAGTTCCCTCTACTTCGTATCTCTCCTTTCCTTTCCTGCTAGAGTGAGAATGTTACAAATCATTGCTCTGAATACCAGCTGATTGTGTTTAGTCTTTTCAAATAGTAATTTCTTCTTGGATGTATGCTTGGGGTTCCTGCCAAACTCCCCTTCAACTGACATGTCACCAAAATAGCACTCTGAATAACAAATCTTTTGCACTGAAAAGTCAAACACTTAGCATTTACCCCTAAAATGCCTTAATCCACATACCATGAAATACAGCTCTGTTTCTAGACTGACTTGATACCAAAATCTCCTGTTTTAAAAGTCCTAGAGATGGAGTATTAATCTGTACTTACTATTCTTTTTTATTACACATTGAACTTAGTGTGTAGCCAAGAATGATCTTGAATTCCTGATCTCCCCACGTCTAATTCCCAAATACTGGAAACAGAGGCATGCATTACTTTGCAAAATTAGTGTGTTATCCTTGGCTTCCTACATCATAGTCAAGGACTATACCAAATGAACTGCTTTTCTGGCCCTGTAGTTATGATTTCTGAGTTACTCTAATGTCACCAAGTGCTCCTCATCCTTTCTAAAGATGGTATGACAAAATCCCTGAATTGCTATATTTATTTCATCCTTATAAACTAGAAGCTGAAATGAAAATATAATATTGGCACAAACATGAAAAATTAGATGTAACTAAGAGCGCAATACATAATGATAAAATGAAACTGAATGATAGGACTAAGAATATGAAAAAGTGAGCTGGGGTGATGACTAGATGGTTAATCAAGCTGGCTACTCTTCCAGTGGGCCTAGGTTTGATTTTCAGCACCTTCAGATGGCTCAAAAGTATACGTTTACTTCCAGGGGGTTCAACAACTTATTTTGGACTCTATTAACAAAAGGTAAGCAGGTAGTGGATAGATTTACAGGCAGACAAGCAACTTATACTCAAAATAAAATTAAAAAAAATAAATATATGAAATTGAAGACTATGGAAATAGCTCAGTCTAAAAATGTTTGAATGCACAACAGCTTATTGGTATTGAATGCACAATAGCCTATATGGCACTGTATGCATATACTATCATAGCTAAAGATTGGGACATTGGCGTATCAGTAGGCAACAACTTTGGAATGACACCACACTCTTCTGTCAAAAATTCACATAGAGACATGTTTGCATACATGCTCACACATTGCCATCTACATATATGAATACATACATATATCTGCTATACATTTATTAAAAATGACTATAAAATTGGCATAACTCTAAAATATTTTTTTTCAAGACAGGGTTTATCGGTGTAGCCCTAGCTGTCCTGTTACTCATTCAGTAGACCTGTTGGCCTCGATCTCAGAAATCTGCCTGCCACTGCCCCCCAAGTACTCAGATTAAAGGCTTGTGCCACCACTGCCCAGCAGAAATTTTAATGATAGGTTTAAATTTCTTCAATTTATTTAGCAGAATAGAAGTTATTAATTGTTAAAATAAGCATAGCTAACAGAAATAATTTAATGTAATAAATTAAAAATTAGAAATGAAGTTTGTATATTTGCATTATAGAATAGACACTATATTATAAACACAATATGCCCATTTATTGCCTAGCTACAAATGGAAATACTTATAGACCAGATGTTAAAATTGTTGGCCACCCCACTGCTGGGCAGTGGTGGCACATGCTTTTAATCCCAGCATTTGGGAGGCAGAGGCAAGTAGATTTCTGAGTTTGAGGCCAGCCTGATCTACAGAGGGAGTTCCAGAACAGCCATGTCTATATAGAGAAACCCTGTCTCAAAACAACAACAACAACAACAACAACAACAACAACAACAACAACAACAATAATAATAATAATAATAATAATAATAATAATAATTGTTGGCCCCCGAAGGTATATATCTCAACACTATGGCTTTTTCATACCCAGGAGGTCTCCCCCCTCATATACTGAATGTCCTTTACAGTAACACAAACAAAGCTACTGAGTTAGGGATACAAGGGATTATCCATATTGCTTCATTTTCATATATATCTGACATTGTTGTCCTAAGTTCTCTCTCTCTTTCACTCTCTCTCTCTCTTTCCTCTTGTGTTTCAATACTGCTCTCCTCTGTAGGGATTGCTCCGGACACATTGAAATAACTAACTGATGTTAGTTATCTTAGAGTTGGCTTCAAGAAATGATAAGTAGAGATATCTAACTATATAGATATTATATACATTAGGACATAAAATGCATGTGAAAACAAACTAGTAGAGCTCATCTCCTACAGCTTAAATAGTAGAAAACTAAAACTCATGTTGTAGGGCAAGTATTCAAACTTTTCCAATACTAAGTACATGAAGAAACCTGGGGGAAAGTACCTGATGAATGGGACAGTTGGGTAGATTAAGGATTCAGAGGAAAATTCTAATTATAGAGACTCGAGACTCAAATGCCACTGCCTGGAGCTGTGAAGGCTTTTAAGGACACTGTGAAATTCTTGATATCAATCAACCTTTAAAAGCCAAGTATGAAAGCCCGAGGGGTTCAGTGGCACATTATAAAGAGACTCTCATGTTGTGTTAATACAGAAACAAAAAAAAAATAAGTAACACCCTCAAGATAGACTTAACAGAGTTGAGACGATGGATAATTCATCAGACTAAGGTCAAGTGTGACCTTGTTAAGTTCATAATGCCAAGTATAATTAAGAGACGAGGTGGCGACAACAACTTGCATGTTTGAAATTAGGGAACTTTCAGGTTTCAAATATTGAGTGTGTTTACAAATGCAGACACAAGTACAGGGCCACTTGCTTATTTATATAAAAGTACAGGGCCACTTGCTTGTTGCGAGGAAGCATAAGAATTCACTGCATTGAAGACTATGTATCCATTCTTTCTCATCTCACTTGCTAGTCTTTAACTAGCTCATCACTAGTAGTGAACTCACTCCATACCACCACTATTAAAAGATTTTGTCAGTAGAGTAAATTCACCATGCAGCAAATTCATTTCAGGACTTCCTTAAGACTAACAGGATAAAAATGTGAACTTAATCTCAGGTGGCCAGAAAAATAAAATGTGTAAAATAAGACAGTAATTGAAGGAAAATTTCACTCACTGATATTTGGGCTTCTCAAATCCAAGGATTGAAAACATAGCACCATTGTGATTTTACTTGGAGCTGAGTCTTTTTAGAGGTAGTAAAGTTATGGCTGGTCCACTCACAAACATATTGGTTACCTTAAAAAATACTCTACAGAACCAGTGGATTCCGTTTCAACTATATAAAAATGCAATGAGATACAAACACTTTAAAGACTTGGATTCTTTTCCTTTAAGTGGGCGAACTTGTGTGGCCTTAGTGGAAGAGGATGCTCTTCGTGCTGTAGTGTCTTGATGGTTCAGCATGAGTTGATACCTCATAGGGAAACTTCTCCTTTCTCAAAGGAAAAGGGGAAGGAAGAATGGGGAAGGGGCTGTATGAGGGAAAGACCTGGAGGAGAGAGGCAGCTGTGATCCTGATGTAAAGTGTTACATAAACTCATTAATGAAAATAAGAATAACAACAACAACATCCTTCTAGAGGACTATCACTAGGTTCTGGCATCAAAAGCCCAGCCTCTAGGACCTTAAGGAATCAAGTTAGATAATGTATCAGTCTCTTAGTAAATTTTGATCAATGAAGTTAATACAAAAAATTTAACATCATAAAAGAGCTCTTGCATGATAGAAATGAACATGATCATAAAACTTCAGGAGTCAGAGTGAGTATGCTGCTATGTAGCTTTTGGAATCTTAATAAGAAGATGATCCATGTTGTAGTGAAATTGTGTCAGAACCACCATGGAGAGAACAGAGAAAGCTACTAAAGCATTTAGAAAATTGGAGTGCTGCATAATTCCTGTGACAGTTGTGGCTTCCATTCCTATGATAAAATTCCACATGTAAAAACAATGTAGGGAGGAAAGGGATTATTTCATATTATGTCTTGTAGTCAATCATCCAGAGATATCAGGGTACAAACTCAAGGTGGGAATGTAGAGACCAAAATTGATGCAGAATCCACAGAGATACATTGTTTACTGGCTTCCCTTCTAGGATTTCTTCAACCTGGTTTCTTATATAGCCAAGGAACAATTTCTCAAGAGTGGCACTAGCCATAATAGGGTTGTTTATGAGCCTAATAGGTCTTTGGAACTACATAATTATCATATCCCTGGTATTCCCAGAACATAGCAGGAATGAGCATTTATTATGGCTTACTTATTTGCTTATTTGTTTGTTGACTTATGAAGAAGAGTTCTAACTCTTGGCCTTCAGTTTAAATCCCTGAAACCTTACAGACTACTTTCCAAGAGGTGATCAAGAAAAATACCCACACACCCAGGATCAGAGAGCAGACCTTGGGCATAAGCTCTGAAGCCAGTCCCACAACACCCAGAGGAAGCTCCACTCCCACGTGCTCTGACACACACAGGATCAGAGGTAAGCAGGAACCAACATCTGTCCCAACACTGGGAGTAACTGGGACCAATGGGACCAGGCACACAGGAACTCCACCAGCCCAGTGACTCGCGATCCTTCACGTTTGTCTGGGTTAGTGTTCTGAGAAGACCTTGGGAACAAGCTCTGCGGCCAGTCCCACAACACACAGAGAAAGTCACACTCCCAGATGATCTAACAAGCCCAGGATCCCAGGATCCCAGAACCATAGAATCACAGAGACAGCTTGACTCTGAGGAATTCTGACACAGCCAGGATCTCAGAAAGGACAGGCTCCAGTCAGATTTAACAAGAGCAGGCAGCACTAGAGTTAACCAGATGGTGGGGGGACAAGCATAAGAAAATAAGCAACACAAACCAAGGTCACTTGCCATCATCAGAACCCAATTCTCCCACCA
>NW_022196914.1:19969912-19970490 GCF_008632895.1 Mastomys coucha
ACATCAACATAAGGAGCAAAACTACACCCTAGAAGAAGCAAGAAGGTAACCTTTCAACAAATCCACACCTCTTACAACAAAAACAAGGGGAAGTGATAATTACTTTTTCTTAATATATTAATTTGAAAATTAATATTACCAACATATACTAATTGATTGAAATCCAATAATATGAGGAATTGGAAATTTGTTGATTGTCATCCAATGATCTTTCTAATTTGATAATTGGGGAAATAGGTCCAATATTGTACAATATATTGGATTGTCAGCTTGTTTGTTTGTGACAGTGTCTTGCTTTCACAAACATAAGAGTCTTGAAATCTTGCTTCTCCTATCTCAGCCTCTCTATTATTAATATTGTTTATTTTATGTTTTTACACTATACTGTAGTTTTCAGAACAGCTTATATATTTCAAAAGTATTTATATACCTAAAAGAAACATAGACAATTAACTAGGGAGGTGGCTTGTAAGAGAACAACAAAGTAAAACTGAATGCTTTGCTTGACATTTGTATCAAGTTTGAAGAAGAGGACTTCATAAGTTACTCTTTCTCTGAGATGAATGCTTTTCCAAATT
>NW_022196914.1:19971155-19983301 GCF_008632895.1 Mastomys coucha
TTAAGTATACAGTTAATATGTTTGGAGTTATTTAAAATATATATTGAGAAAAATGTATTTTCACTATTACTGTAGATGAGCATCTACATAAGACTGTTAAATTGATTACTGTTTTATATCAAACAACTTTTATAATACTTATTTTTATTGTTGTAATATTTTATAAATTTTAAGGAATATGACAAAAAAGATATTGTAGGTATTGAGGGGGGGTCTATGGGAGGAGCAGTGGTACAAATGGGGGACAAGAATGTGATTCAATCTTATTTAATTAAAATATGTTTTTAAATGTTAACAAATTCAGATAAATTGAAATCATGTAACTTTTCTCATCATAATGCAATAAAAGTTTAAAAAAAAGAAAAAAAAAGAAAAACACGATATCCCAAAGTGTCCCTTCTTATCTTTAACATAAAGAAAATATGTCATTGAGTAAGTATTGGTCTTATTATATCTTCACTGAACTAATTCTTTTTATATCTATAAGTTAGACAATGAACCCAGGAAATAGCACATTATCACACAAGTACAAGAAAGTTGAAATGCAAATGTATTCTGTTTTGCTGTTAACATGCCATGCATTATGCACTGTGTTCCACTACCTTCTCTTCAGTGTGAAAGAGAAAAACCAAGAACAGCTCAACTTCATGTGAAAACCTAGTGTGTGTTTATACCAGTGCAATAGAGAGAGATAGGGACTTCCTCATATTCTGTATTGAAAAGGTCAGTATACTTTGGACTTTCTTTCAGTTTAGGAAATAACACAACAATTCACCATATATACAAATCCAATTATATTCTGTTTTTTTTTTCCAGATGACAAATAAGTCAGGATAAGATATAAGTGCTGAAGCAAGTAGAAGATTTTAAAAATTAAGTACATTTTGATTTAGGCTTTCAATTATGAAGACCCTGGAAAATACCCCACAAAAACAAAACAAAAGAAAACCAAAAGCACACATAAGAAAAACAAATTACTGCATCTCAAACATTCCTCCACTGAAAAAAAGGAAGGTGATTAATTTTAGGTTCCTGCATTTTGAGGCCATATTTTATCACATGCTTGAAGCAAGAGGATTCTAACTTTATAGAACTAATAATGAACTCAGAGTTAGGCTGTACCCTATAGCAATTCCAAAGAATGGGAGGAGGAAGGAAGAGAAGACAGAATGAGAGAGGAGAGAGAACATTTTACTGCTGTGATAAGATATTTTCAAAAAATCAATTTAAGAAAAATACTTATTATAACTCATCATTTAGAGGTATAGTTTCTATCATAAATGGAATGGCAATAGTAAGTGGAATGTATGGCAGGCATATCAGAAAACTTGTTGATCACCTTTTAATTCAAATACAGGAAACAGAAAAAGAGAAAAGAAATTGGAACAAGAGAAAAATCCTCCAAATCCAGCCCAGTAATATACTTTCCATAGCTAGCCTAAACTTACTAAAGGCTGTGCAATCCTCCTTAACAACCTGACAACCGAGGGCCAAGTGTTCTAATACATGAGCCTATGGGATACATTTCTTACTCAAGACACCATAGTGTTTATAGTATCTTTAGTTAAAATGACTAAATGTTAGAAATTATCAAATTCCAACCTAAAGTTATTTTTCAGTAATAAAAAATGATCTTCCAATAATAAAATAAAATGAAACTTACCAGCAAAATCTACATGGTGTTCATGATTTATTTTCAGGATAGATATGTTGAATGCAGAAGTCAAACTTTCGAGAAAAAATCTACTCTATGACTTTGGTTACAGAAAATTCTAAAGAACTGAAACCAACATATGTCTACACAAATTAGATTCAAGGCTGCTTAAAATGAGTAATATGGAGAGATATGGGGAGAAGATATTAGAAAATGGTATGGTATGAATTTTTTAATACATTCTTCATTTATATTTTAATTATTTTTCCTATAAAATGTCTATATAAATTTTAGATATTGTACTTGACCAAAATTTCTGAAGCACTCTATCATAATTGCAGGTGAAAGTGATGTTGTCTTGTATTCAAATACTTTCATAGGACTTTAACCCAGACAACAGTTTTGTCAAATTTTCTTGCAGTGCTAGCCTGAGAAGTTTTTGTACCTCTATAACTAAAACATTGATTATAGAATATGGAATAGAATGTCTCATGTTGAAAACCCCATCAATTCCCCTTTGAAATATCATAGGTTAATGAACTAAGTAAATTTAGCATGGTGAGTGAACAGTTGATATCATACAGAAAAGAAGGGAGTTTGAGTAAAACTTCCTCCATTTAATCAGATTCTTCTCTTGATGATTAATAACTTAATGGCTTTTCATCCTTCCTATTATACCTTGGACAATTATCAAAAGCTCTTTTTATTCATATAGGCCTCACTGAATGGTTCGGAGTTACAGTTAATGAGCACACAGTGTCTTACCTTAACCTACACTGAATCCATTATTTTTCCTCCAAAGAAAAATTATTCATCTCAAAGAATAATTTGCATAGAGAATCAGCCACCTGCTTTGTGTTTTTTCATCTTATCTCAGCCACACACAGAACTTTAACTCTGCATTATGCTAATATTGTATAAGTACCAGGTGACTCCACTTTAAAATTTATGCAACAGACAAAATTGTTGCTCTCTGCCACCCTTAATGGTGATGTATCTTCAGTAGCATCAGGAAACTGAAAAAAAATATTACAAGATTCCAAATGAAATTCTACAAATCCATGGATTCTTGTTGAATCAGCCTTCAGTCAGTCATGTTCCTGTTTATTACTATTCACATTCTGATTCACAGCAGCAGCATATGAAATGGATAAATGACATACATACCTTACATATTTCCAAAAATAGTTTATCATCTGTCAATTTTAATCACAAATGATAAGTTATTTGATGATATCTGATTCAATTATATAAGATCTCTTTCATGAGTGGGAGAGAAGGTATTGTATAAGTATGTGTGTGCATCTGTGCACACAGAGAAACATGCACATGGTACACAAAAAAATGAAGACTGTAGCTGACATAAGTTATTTGCCTCAAATTTTACACATTATATCACACACACATATATTTATATATATTATTAATATTAATTATTATTATTACATATATTTGTATTATAAATGTAAAAATACAACCACCTTAGTATGTGTATGTTTAGCATTATTTATGTAAATGTGATTTCAAGATTGACCATTTTAAAATTCTCATTCACAAAATCACTCACTGGATGGATAAACTGTCTGTTGAACAAGTCCAAGAGACTACCCATATCGCCTCTCACTTTGCTATGACAACTGTGTCTGGCTTCTTTATGTTAGAGCCCCAAACAGACACTATACTTGTAAAGCAGACACTTTAAAAAGTAAAGGGATGCCAAGAAGAGCCTGATATAGCTGTCTCCTGAGAGGCTCTGTCAGATCCTGACAAATACAGAGGCAGATACTCGCAGCCAACCATTGGACTGAACGTGGGGTTCCCAAAGGAGGAGCTAGAGAAAGGACTGAAGGAGCTAAGGGGTTTGCAACCCCATAGGAAGAACAATAATATCAACCAACCAGACCCCCAAGGCTCCCAGAGACTAAGCCACCAACCAAGGAGTGCATATGGAGGGACCCATGGCTCCAGATGCATATGTAGTAGAGGATAGCCTTGTTGAGCATCAATGGGAGGAGAGGCTCTTGGTCCTGTGAAGGCTTGATAACTCAGTGTAGGGGAATGCCAGGGTGAGGAAACACCCTCATAGAAGCAAGGGGAGGAGGGATGGTATAAGGGGTTTCAGAGTTGAGAAATGGGGAAAGGAGATAAAATTTAAAATGTAAATAAAATATCCAAGAAAAAGAAAGAAAAGATAAACTATCTCCTTAGTTTCCAATGCAACCTTTTTTTTTTTTTGAGCAAAATGACAGTCTAATGTGACTATTATTAAATATAATTTATCTTCTATTTTCTAACTAGGTTATGACATCTTATGTTAAAGCATCCGTGCTAAGAGTCTTCATCTCTTGTCAATGGTCTGAAACAGTTTTACAATGAAATAACTTTATTGGTCACTCAGAAAACATTCATAAATAAATCATTAATACAAAGAAAAATACTTTTATTCCAAAGGTATTCGTCTCTGTCAAAATTAGGAGTTTTTTTCTTGATAGAATTAGTAGAATTTCTTCCTTTCTTTATGACTTAGGGCAATACATCCAGATATTCATTTGTATTCTCCTAGATGGTCTGTAATGATAATCTACATCATTAAATTAAAAAGGAACCATATGTAAGATCATCTGTGTATGTATGTATCTATGTAACATTAGCATAAAATTTTATTTCTGAATTGCATTTCCTATTTTATTAGCTAATTCATAGCAGTGGATGAGATTTGATAAAGGTTTTTAGGCAGATATTGATTGCATGGAAAACATATCTCAGATTGTGCTTTCACAATGTTTTGTTTTATTTAACCTAAGCAGAATTTGTCAAACAAGACAGTCAGTTAATTAAGTAGAGTATGTAAAAACTGATAGAATAAATAAATATGGTTAAAATTGTATTGGTATAGTTCCCTCTTCTGAGATTATTAATCAGAAGCATTGGGAGTACAGATTGCTTGTAACAAGGAATAGTGTCTATGCCCTCCTCAGTTCCAAGTACGTGTAATTATTTATATGGTTATAGCCAGTTATTTGTTATCATCCTTTCAAAGAAATATTTGTCTTCATTTGAATAGATGTACAGCCAGCTGCTTTTATGTTTCATTTGGTTTTGGCTGGTCAGCTAGTAGCTTAATATCTAGACAGATTTTGATAGATAAAATTTGATAACATAAAGACAGTTTAAGAAAACTTGAAACTGATCATATATACTGACTTAGATCATTATTTCTCTCAATCACTACCAAGATATTTTATGACAGAAAACTTTGAGCATATCAGTTTGTCTATGTAAATATTACATTATCTTCAAATAATTTTGACAATTCATTCACTTCAAACAAGAAGGTTAAATAAACACAAATATACATATATGTGTGTGATGGATATTCAAGTGAAACTTTAAAACAGAAAACTTTCAGACATACTCACATATATAAAACTGTAGCAAATAAAATACAGAAAAATCAAATAGTTCCCACTTAGTAATATTTTTATGATTACATGCAAAAGTCAAAGAAATTTACAGAATGCTCTTTCAATGAATAGTGAAACATTAGCTGTAAAAACAAGAGAAGTAGTAACTTACATAACATTTACAATAGTTATTATTATGCTTGATACTCAGAGGCTATTCTTCTAGTTTAGAATTAACCTGATAACTGAGAAATAAGACATGATTAGTATTAACTTATGTAAGGGACTATATATGTACATATATACATATTTGCTGACAGGATCTCATAAGCATCCAGAATGGAAATTATTGAAAGTATTAAGAGTAACAGAACTCCTAATTAAAGTTTTCAGAGGTAATTGCAAGGGCAACACTGGAAAACTGGTATACATGTTTGGATGATGTCAAAGGATACACACTGGTAGCTGTATCATACTGAAGATAAAAAGTCTTCAGCTCCACCAACAATATCCTTTCTCATGGTTAGCAGAACAAATAGAAGCTATGAATCTCAAGACACACTGCTAGAAACATTCAAAATCTGTATAGAGAAGTAGATTTTTCATGCAAAAGCAAGGTTAGCAAAGAAAAGTATTTAAAAAACTATTATTATTATTATAAGATATATTTACAAACTACAACATTAATTGTGAAATAATGAGGGAAACGATAAAGAAATGAAACCCATCAACCCACAAATTTTTCAGCCCCAAACTTATCCTGTCTACAAGTAATGCAGGCACTGGAGAGGGAGCAGAAACTGAGGGAATGGCCAACCAATACCAGCCCAACTTGATACTCATTTTATGAGCAATCACCAATCCCTAACACTATTAGTGATAATCTGTTATGCTTGCAGACAGGAGCATGTTGTCCTCTGAGAGGCTCCACGCAGCAGCTGACTCAGACAAATACAGACACCCACATCCAAATAGTGGATGGAGCTTGGGGACTCTAATAGAAGAAAAGGAGGAAGGATTACAGGCCCCTAAGGGCATAGGAACTCCATAGGAAGACCAACAGAATCAACTAACCTAGACCCTTTGGGCTCTCAGAGACTGAACCATCAATGAAAGAACATACATGGACTGGACCTATGACTCCTCACTCATATGTAGTAGATGTGCAGCTTGGTCTTCATGTGGGTACTGAGCAACTAAAGTAGGGGGCTATCCCAAAAGCTGTTGTCTGTCAGTGGAATTTGTTCTTCTAGCTGGGCTGCCTTGTCTGGCATCTGTGGGAGAAGTGCCTAGCCTCACAGAGGTTTGAAATGCCAGGATGAGGGAGGCCCCCACATGCTCAGAGGAGAAGAGGGGGAATAGGGAAGAATTGGGAAAGGGGTGACTGGGGGGCAGTGAGTAAGATATAAAATGAAGAAATAAAATAAATAAATATTTTTAGAAAGAAAATAGATTTTTTATACAATATATTTTGATTATGTTTTTTCTTCCCTTGATTTTTCCCAGTCCTTCTACATCTGCCCTCACACACAATTCTATAATAAACACTTTGAAAATTCAAGGAAGAATACAGATAACCCAGAACTACAAACTCTTATTGTCATGCTGGTGACTCTTGTATATAATTCTCATATAGGGATGGCTGGATCAGGAGAATTCCTAGTTTGAGAAAATCTTGGACTATATAGTGAGGACAAGATCAGAATGTGTTTCATAGTGAGTCTACCATGTGTTTATACCTATTTGTTTGTATCTCACACAAACACACACACACAACATAAATGTGTTAGAAACAAAAATATATGCAACATATTGCATAACTATACTTGTGCAAGTTCATACTATACATTAATGCTTATATATGTGATATGTATGTTTTTATTTTTATCTTTAACTTTTTAGCAATGTAAAAAGCATACTTTTTAGTAAAAGTATGAATAGAATATTATAAATAGCTGAGGGCAAATAATCTGAGCCATATACAACTCCAGAAGCAGAAGAAAACAATAGTCCAAATGACATTTGAAATATATAATACTACAATGATGTAGACAATGAAAATGAATGAGAGGTGATTCAATGATCAATGTATTTCCTGAAAAGGCATGCAGACATGGGTACTATTCTCAGCAGCCACATCAACAGATGTTTTGTTGGTAATTCCTGCCATCCCAATGCTAGGGGGGGCAGCGAGAAGCTGGTCCTCGGAGCCCACCATCCAGCCATCCAGGGAGAATCAATGAACTCCTTGTTCAGTGAGAGTCCCTGCCTCACAAAACAAAATTGGAAGCATATGAGGAAGCTATCTAGTATCGACCTATAGTGTGCAGGCACACGTGTAAGTCCCCAAATAAGCACACAATCATATGTACATGTACACTCTAAACAGATATGCTGATATCAAAGGAAGACGTAAACAACAGAAGAGACAAAAAGACAAATACAAGTATCTGGAGAATAATGACCTATGGCAAGATTAGAACTAATAGAAGAGTCAATCCTCAGGTTTAGAGAATTTGAAGAGTACCACACAGATACACAGGTATGTAGAAAAACACACAAGCCTACACAGCAGAAGAAGCTTTCAACCTATCTCTAAAGATTCACAAAACAGATCACACTCAAAAAAGTGGGAACTGTCATTGACATCAAACATTTCAGGGAAACCTTTGAAGATGACTGATATCAAATCGCTTGGGTCATTGCTTAAACAGGAGATGACAAATTAATATCTCCCCATCACGAACAAAAAAAAGTAATTTTGAATGTAGATTTCTAACACGCTGAAGTTTTTAAATGTAAAAGACTTTAAAGTTATTTCTAAGTATATAAGTAAGTCAGAGAAGCAGTAATATGTATAATTTCACTTATATAAAATATATGGAATAACCCAGTTTGTAGAAAGTAGATTAGAGGTTAGGAGAGCCTGAAGAAAGAAACTGAATGGGAAATTGCTGTTTAAACCGGAACACCCATTATTTTCTCTGGGATGGTAGAATTGCCATAGAAATACCAAAATACTTACTAATCAAGAGTTAGGAATTCCTCTTTCTTTGTTTTGTTTTGCTTCAACTTTGAAAATCATGAGAAGTTGTAGAATGTTTTACCATTTATTAACAACAGGAAAATGAAAAATAATGGCATTACCATATACTCTGCAGTGATTTAAAAGTATCATGAATATTACTGTACTGTCTGGTTTTATGTGTCAATTTGAAACAAACTAGAATTATCACAGAGAAAGGAGAGTTGCTTGAGGAAATGCCTCCATGAGATACAGCTGTGATGTATTTTCTCATTTAGTAATCAAGGGGAGAGGGCCCCATGTGGATGGTACCACCCCTGGGCTGGTAGTCTTGGGTTCTATAAGAAAGCAAGGTGAGCAAGCCAGGTGAAGCAACCCAGTAAGAAGCATCCCTCTATGGCCTCTGCATCAGCTCCTATTTCCTGTTCTGCTTGAGTTGCAGTCCTGACTTCTTTTGGTGACGAACAGCAATGTAGAAAGTGTAAGCTATATAACTCTTTCCTCCCCAGCTTGCTGTGAAGAGCCGAGCCCCGAGAGTGAGTAGCATCATAAACAAAGCCTTTACTTGGCTAAGCTTACTGCCATTAGTTGCTTTCCGCACCTGGTGACCTATCCGCTTTTGCCATGTGGCTCATTGGGATTGGCAAAGCTTGGGAGTACTCAACAGCCGAGGGTGGGCCGGGAGGTGGAGCTTAAGTAATGGCTCCAGAGAGAGGCAGGAACTGCAGAAGGCAGAAGTAGGAGAAGCAGGCAGGAGGTGCAGGAGGGAGAAGCATTGTTAAAAGTTTCCTGAAATAAACTGCAAAAGGAAGAGCTCATGTCAGTCGCGTCTTTCTTGCTGGATGAGGAGGATGTAACAGCTTGCTTCTTGGTCATGGTACGTGTGCAGGAATACAAACCCCGACTAGGACAATTGGCAACTAAAATGTTTTCATTCTTTATAAAAGTTATACCAGTCTGAAGACTACCTGACATGGCATCATTTCCCAAGAACTGCCCACTGTAGCATCTGCAGTGATCCATTTAATCTTCCTGTCACCTGAGTGGAGATCGATAGACAGAAGAAATCACTGCCCATGTGTTTTAGATACAAAACTATCAGCGGGTTCCCAGAAGATGTAATTGTTAGCATCCAGAACCTGCGGCGATACATGGGTGGGTCCACAGACATGTTGACAGGGCAATAGCCACCATATTCCCAGAATCCATTGGGTTCAGCTCCCACCTTTACCTGGACTGCTAGGTCACAACCTATATATATATGGGTACTTTCCACCATCTTGCCCTCTTTTTGCTCTCTCTCTCTCTTTCTCTCTCTCTCTCTCTCTCTCTCTCTCTCTCTCTCTCTCTCTCTCTCTCTCTCTCTCTCTCTCTCTCCCTTCTCTTTCTGCACCACTACCCCCTACTTTCTCTCAATTAAACCTCTTGCACGTGGAACTGTCTGGGCCTGGTGATACCTGCAGACGTATCCTCCGCTGCTCAAACACATCATTTTGGTGCCGTGACTCGGATCATGGCAGTTTGCATCTGCCAAACCCACTCTGCGATAGCAGGGCGGGCAGGGTGCTTCCCGGCCACCATGGCAGCTGCTCCGTGCTTCTCGCTCTCGCAGCTGCGGCTGCTGCTTCGGCCACTCACCACTGCCACAGCTGGGACCACCGCTGCGGCTGCTACTCACCACCACCACAGCTGGGACCGCTGCGGCTGCTATCAGTGCTTTCTGCTCCGAGCGGGGAGTGCGGGTTCATGAGTTCGCAGCCCCCTCACCTGGCAACTGCCAGATAGGGTCTGGCCAACCTTCCCTGGAAATTACAGAGTACAGCCCCCCCTTGGCATATGCGTTAGGACGTTCTGCCACTGGGTAACCCTTCCCTTGGAAGTAACTCTTGCTCCTAATTTCTCACTGGGCTCTCTGCAGCTGTCAAACCCCTGGATCCAGGGTGAGTTACCTTCCCACAGCAGGCTGCTGGCCCTGGTAGATTGCCACTAGGGATTCTCATAACAACTTGAACCACTAGCCTCAGCTGTTAACTTTTTTGGTGCTGGGATTGTTCTCAGGACACTGGTACAAACATCCAACCACCCCCCAATGGGTTTCAGAATGTCTTCGACAGTTCCTCCAGGCACCCCACTGGGATGTCTCCTAGAAAATCTCAAATCTTTAAAGCTTACGCCTGACTTGAAGGCATCAAAATTAATATATCTCTGCAATAAGGTCTGGATTAAATATCAACTAGATGGAAATTCAAAGTAGCCACTTAATGGCAACCTAGATCCAGCTATTTTAAGGGAACTTAATACATACTACTGGTGAACTGGTAAATGGAAGGAGGTTCCCTATGTTCAAACATTCATATATCTCTGTTCCAATTCCTCCTGGTGCTCTTCTTGTTCCCCAACCCAACTTCTCTTAGCCATGAAGTCTACACAACCTCAACCTCCTCTAGATGATTCTACAATGCTAGATCCAGCTAAAGAACCACCCCCTTTTCGCCATAATCCTGTCCTACCTCTACGGGAAGTTGCTAGAGTAGATGGGCTCGTCAGAGTACATGTTCCATTCTCACTTAGACAACTTTCCCAAATAGAAAACAGGCTGGGGTCCTATACTTCTAACTCTTCCAAGTTTATTAAGGAGTTCCAGTATATCACTCAATCTTACAGCTCAACTTTCCATGATCCTTACTAACAACTTACTTCCTGAAGAACACAGATGAGTATGGGAAGAGGCGAGAGTACCTGCAGACGAGATTCACCAGACAGACAACACATACCCAATTGGCTCTGAAAAGTAGCCTTAAAGCCCGTAAATGTTGAAAAACTCCAAGAGGTTGTCCAAGACAAACAAGAGAATCCATCTCAATTTTTAGAATGCCTTATGAAGGCTTTATTACAGCATACCAATGTGGGCCCTGACAACCCAGTAGGTAAGCAACTTCTGATGACCTACTTCTTCTCCCAGAGCTACCCCGACATAAGAGCTAAACTTAAAAAACTAGAAAGGGGACCCCTTACTCCACAGGCAGAAGTCTTAGTGCTGGCCTTCAAAGTGTACCATGGAAGGGATGATAGGATCCACAAACAGAAATACCATATGCTGGCAAAGGCTGTCTGACCAGCCTTAGCCACTACCCTGGACTCATGGTCTCCTAGGACTCAAAGACCATCAAGCACCTGCTATAAATGTGGTAGAAAAGGTCATTGGGCAAAATCTTGCCCTAAATTCCACAAGCCAAGAGGGCAATGCCCTAGGTACCATCAAGAGGGACATTGGGCTGCTGATTGCCCTCATGTTACACAAAACAAAGGGACATTACTCCCAGATAACCCTCCAACTGATCTCCCAGGTTTGGCTATGGCTGACTGAGGAGGCCTGAGCTCCCCTGACCCAACTACTGCCATCACTAACAGAGAGCCCAGGGTAAATATTGTGGTATGTGAGCGGTCCATCTCCTTCCTCTTGGACACTGGAGCCACTTACTTGGTCCTAACAGAGTTTTGGGGGCCCACTTCTCCTTCTGCTTCTCCTATTGTTGGGGTAGGAAGACAACCTTACTTCCCTCTCCAGACCCCATCACTTAGCTGTATTTTTAGGGGTGTACCTTTCACCCATTCCTTCTTGGTAGTGCCAACATTTCCTATCCCCTTATTGGGAAGAGATCTTCTAGCTAGGCTGGGAGCCTCTGTTTCCTTTGCTCCCCACATTCGCCTAAACCCAGGCTCGCTAGCGGTTTCCCTGCTCCTACTAGCCAAACAACCTACTAACACTACCATATTATTTCCTTTAACAGCTTCTCAGATAGATCCCAGAGTCTGGGACGTCCAGAACCCCTCTGTTGCTAAACACCATTCTCCTGTTGTCATCCAATTTCTGGACTCTACCAGGTACCAAGCTCAATCCTTTCTCTCTCTACAACCTACTCCTGAAGACTTAACCTTCTTAAAATCTATCACTGCTTCTTGCAAAATCTGTCAGAAGTCTGACCCCAACTCACAGTATCATAGCACCCCTTTTCCTACCCATCAGGCTAGAGGTTCCCTTCCTAGAACTGACTGGCAACTT
>NW_022196914.1:19984076-19984812 GCF_008632895.1 Mastomys coucha
TTGGGTCCATCTGTCTCACCTCAAACCTTTCATTCCTCCACCTAAAAATGACTCTTCTTCATACACATAAATCTTAACAGGACCGTGCTCTATTAAACTCCAGAGGACAACAAGATTGTCTACCTTGTCCCCAATCCCAGATAATGAGACTCCACTCCAGCAGCCAAGCTCCACTTCACTGGATTAGACATGGGTTTCTCATCCTCCCCCTGTTGTTCACTTCTATCCCTGGTAGCCCTTATGTCTGGAGATTCGAGGTTCATGAAACCCCACAGATAACAAACAGTCTTTCCAAATAGGGTCGGGAAACTGCTCCATAGCTGGATGCCAAGAACCCATCCAAATTGCCATCATCCCAGTGTCTGTAATGCCATCTAAATATTATGATCTCTATACTTGTTTTCTCTTCAACCAGACAGAAGACTATTGTAGAAAATGGCCAGACGAATATGGAGGCTGCCTATATTGGTCTTGTCAAATACATATGCTAGGATCATGGACCAATCATTTCTTCTATCAACATCGCAAGACACTTTTTTTCTACATACAAGATCCGTGGGATTCCAGGTGGGAGACAGGAGTCCTTGGTAAGCTCTATCGTAAAAATCAGCCCAGGGACCCAGTAAGTACCATCCATATTCAGAGAAAATATGTCTCAGTTGCCCAAACCCTAGATATTGAAAAAGTAGGGGAGATAATCAAACACTCCTCTGAGGTCCTTATCTCTTTGACATCA
>NW_022196914.1:19985654-19992250 GCF_008632895.1 Mastomys coucha
CATTAATCTTGTCTCTACATTTCTTCAATGACAAATACAAAAACTTTCTAACCAAACTATCAATCAGCTCCTGTTACAGGATTACCAGCGGCTGCCCACAGATGAGCCACTGTCCACAGAGGAACCTGATGCACACGTTTACCAAGTGGATCCTGATGGTGAAAGCCAGCCACCCACATTGACAACGCCCCTGGACAGCAGGAAGTAGCCTAAGAGACATGACGCCCTCATTCCCTTTTCATCATCGGCTTCCCCTTCCCTTTTTCTTTCCTTCTCTTTATAATATCAAAAAGGAAGGTATGTTAGCCTCCAGAACCTGTGGTGATACATGGGCAGGTCCACAGACCTGTTGACAGGGCAACAGCCACCATATTCCCAGAATCCATTGGGTTCAGCTCCCACCTTTACCTGGACTGCTACGTCACAACCTATATATATATGGGTACTTTCCTCCATCTTGCTCCCATGTAGTTAGAACGAGGGTCTCTTTGCCCATTCCCACAGTGACCAGTGACTGACAGATTCAGAAAGGAACAACAGAATTGGTCATGATGCGCAGCTGTTATTTACACATTAATTTGAAAACTAAAGAGCCAGAAATAAGTTTTAATTTGAGCAAATACTCACAGTTTATAAACCATAGCAACTGAAATTCTTGTTATATTATTAAGGAACAGGAACTACGAAATCCATACTAACTGAAGCTCATGAATCTCAGAGTGCACAGAGTGAAAATTGTATGCATGTTTAGAATATTATTCTCCAACACTATATTAAAAAGTGGTTCATCCAATATACTGCCAAAATGGGTTAAAACTTTAAATATTGGTTCAGTTGAAATATTGATTTTTAATTTAAATTTATTACACTGATAAACTTCTCTGATAATTCTCTGCATCTTTCTCTATCTGTATGAGTTATTTGCTGTTGTTATTTTTGCTGCTATGATAAACACTATGAACAAAAGTTACTTATGGAAGGGTTTGTTCTGGCTTATAACTCCTATCATGGTAGCAAAGGCCTTACCGCAGCAATCTGTGCAGAACAGTGAGAGAGCACATTTCTATCCAATCTCAGGTTAGATTGATTTAGAAGTGGAAATCAGTTATATACCCTTAAAATCAATCCCACCCATCACTTCATCTCTATAAACCAAACAGAAATGTCTCTTGGGAACAAAGTGCTCAAGTTACTGAGCCTACAGGGGAAAGTTCTCACTCAGATCACCACCTGATCCCAATGATATTAGATGAGATATGAACTGGATAAAATTTTAAGTTTTGAGTGATTTACTTTAATTTTAACATGAAAATCCACAAAATTGGATAGACTATTTTGAACAGACTTTCTGTCTTAGTTAGGGTTTCCATTTATGTAAAGTGACAGCATACCCAAGGCAACTCTTGAAAGGACAAAATTTAGTTGGGACTGGCTTACAGCTTCAGAGGTTCAATCTATTATTATCAAGGCAGGAACATGGCAGAGTCCAGGCAGACATGGTGTAGGAGGAGTTGAGAGTTCTACATCTTCTTCTGAAGGACTCTAAGAGAAGACTGACTCCCATGTGGTTAGAACGAGAGTCTCTTTGCCCATTCCCACAGTGACACTCTTCCTCCAAAAGGCCACACCTCCTCCAACATTGCTACACATACTCAATCAAGGCCATACCTCTTAAAATAGTGCCACTTCCTGGGCCAAGCCTATTCAAACTACCTCTCTTCCCTTTTTACATTGTATGTCATGAACTTGTTCAAACAAAAAGAGATATATTTCTCATCATACATTAATCCTAGAGCCAATGGCGTGGGAAATTTGTCCTGGACCCTACAGTTGAATATTAGTTGAGATTTTCTACAACTACATTTGTGGACATAATGCAGATCTACAAACAGAAAGGTTGTTGTTGTTGCTGTTTTTTTTTTTCTTTATTCTGGTTTTGTTTGCTTGGTTGGCTTTTTTGAAAGTAGGATCCACTGTGTAGTCTGGAACTGCTATGTAGAACTAGGGCAACTTCATATATCCAGAGATCCCCTGCTCCCTGATGAGTTCTGGGATTAAAGCTTGCACCATCAAGATAGGCCCAAGTTGTTCTTTTATACTTCTTCAATTGTTGTTGTAGAAATATTACTTCTTTCTACTTATGTTTACTATAAAGACAAAGAATTTAAACAGCATTTTCAGTAACAAGGATTTAGATTGTTCTATGTGCTAACTGTTAATTTGTGATCTATTTGAGCTGTTGTGTTATTATTTAGAAACAAAGTCTTATTCCTTCAGCGTTTTTTTTTACATAGATAATCATAAGTGCATATATGTAGGTGTAGCACTGTTAGAGAATATTAATAAAATTATAAATGAAATGAATTGTCATCAAAGTAATAAAATCACAAAGGAAACATTTGGAGGGAGTGAAATTTGTAGAATGTGACAGTAAAATGAGCTCTTAATCTTCATGTTAATGACATGGCAGAGTGATTCGATATTAATTGAAAGGTTTTATGTTTCCTCTCACAGGTTTGAAGGACAATATTTTGGCTACAGTTGTCTAATTTCTACTTTACTTTTGTTGAAAAGGCAACTGCAATTGTGTCATTGGCCAACAATACAAAGATTTATATTAAGTTTTATGTAACAAAACAGATGAAATCATTGCTTTTATCCACTCAAATTATCTGATTCCTTCTCTAATTTTTCTTTCTGCAATAATAATTCATCTTTTATTTCTTTTCTGTACTTCATCAGCAAATGGAGTTACATTTTCCTGTAGAAACTAAAGCTATATATGACTTTAAAACTCTGAGCATCCTTGTACACACGAGTAAGCCCTGACTGCAAGTGTCAGGAACCAAGCTAATCAAGATTAATGTATTCATTTAACAGATGGTTACAATGTTATTAAAATGCAAATGATTGGTTTCTTCTAATTGTTCAACATCAGAAACAATTAATCAGATGATTTTTTTCATTTTCTGATAGCTTTGTAGAGTTTACCTCAAGAGATTAACATAAAAGGCAACTATGTAAATTTTTTCCACTGACCTCAAGAGAGACAATCAACTAGAAAGAAAAGTGAAATAAAGATTATATATTCATAATGAATGGTAGGAAGAATCCATTTAGTGCTGTAATTTGCTCATGGATTGTTTTGCATACAGTTTAACTGGTCTCCATATAATTACATTTATTAAACATCCATGCCAACATAATGGGATTTGGTGTCTTACTTTAAGTCAAAAAATACAAAATACATATTTGAGGAAATAAAATGATCCACTAGAGGGTTGTATCAGTCCTTGTATAGTGGTAGGAATGACATGGAAATTAAACTTTACAAATTAAGTAGACAATTTGAGATAATTATGGAGTGATTATTATGTTTGGAAATTATTCCAATGTCTTGGAATATATCCCAAACCATGTACATATCTCTAATTTATGGAAGCCATGTAATTATAAAATATTTTTAGTAAGGAAAAACTTCTATATTATTTCTGAATCCCATAAATGTCGTATCTATTAATCATGTTTTAAGTGTTCTAATTTATACCAGTTTGACATCTAAGGAAATGTGCACAAGGTTGAGGGCTTGTCTTTACTGTAGCTATCTAACCTTTGTTTAATTCTTTTTAATTTAAGACACAGTCTCACCATATAACTCAAGCCTATATTAAAAAGACCTCATACCTCAACCTCCAGACTAAGTGGTTCTGTTGGCCCACTCACAGTTTTTATTTGCTTGTTTCTTTGTTTGTTTGTCTTTTGTTCTGTTTTGTTTTGTTTTATGGGGTAGTCAATAAAGCAGAGCTCATATTTTGATCAATATCATATCTGTGGCTTTTCCATATAAGGTCCTTTTCTTCTTTAACCATCCCAGAGACAAATAACAGATCACTAGAAACAAGTCCTCAGGGACAGAAATGTCTGTAGTTCTAACTCATCAAATCTAGTCCTACCTGCATTGGCTCCTATACCTCCCAGGCAAGCCTAAGGTTGACACTTTTTCTAAGCAGTTTCCTTTGAGGATGAACCCTTTCCTCTGGCCATATATTTTTCAATGTTCCCCATTCTCTTCAAGTCCACACTACAGCATCTTTTCTACTGCATCTGTTCTTGCCACATTCTAGTAAGATCAACTTCCTAAGTCCCCTGGAGGCATGTGTTTATGTGCATATTTATTTATAGGTGTTGCTATATGAATGCTCACCTGTGTTTGGGAATATGTGTGCTCCTATGCATGGAGGTTAGAGGAAAGATGTCAACATCTCTTTTGCCTTTTTGTGGTAGAGTTCTAGCTCCAGTGATCTGCCTGTCCCTGACTGACTTTCCAGTTTTAGGGTTAAAAGGGCACACAATCCTGTCTGCTGCTTCTTCCCCATGAATTCCAGGAAACTTAATGGCTGAGCCTTCCCCATAGCTCTCCAAGTATAAAGTTTTGAAGGGCCCTAAGGGCTTTCGCCCACCTTACACCCACCTACCTCAGGTCAAGGCTAGGCCAAGTTCCATTCTTCACACACAGGAACATTCTTGAGTAAAAAAAAAAAAAAAAAAAAAAAAAAAAAAAAAAAAAAATTCTCAGAATGTACTGACAGTTACCTGACCATCTGGAAAGTCCCATGTAGAGTTCAAATGAGTGTCAGGCTTGCTAGTCAATAGATTTAAAGGTCAATATGCTTAGCCAATAAGTTTGAACTGTACCCTTGCTGATGTAACCTATGCCCCTAAAAAGTGGAAAAACTGCTTATAATAGCCATTTGGGGTTGCCTTCTTAGTAATTTGCTTTGAGGGATTAATTGAAGGTAGACCCAGATGAGCTGGAAAATAAGCCACTTGTTTTTGCATTGATCTGCATTTGGTATCTAACTGGGGGCATCTTGAAATCTCTGAAGTAAGTACCAATGCCTGAGGGTCAGGGTCTTACAGTTTCTTTTGTTATTTTAATTTTCTTTATTGTTAAAAATTTCACACCAGGAGGTGGTGGCACATGCCTTTAATCCCAGCACTTGGGAGGCAGAGGCAGGCAGAATTCTGAGTTCAAGGCCAGCCTGGTCTACAAAGTGAGTTCCAGGACAGCCAGGGCTACTATACAGAGAAACCCTGTTTCAAAAAACAATAACAAAAACAAAAATTTCATATATACATATATATATATATGTATATATATATATATATATACATATATATATGTATATCTCCTCATCCTTCTGAACATTCTCCCCACCAAACCTCATGCTTTACCTTTTTAACCTACTAAGTTAGCTTAGTACTGCCCATACGTACACAATACCAAGCCAATCAATATTACAAAATAGGTCAATTACATATTTCCAGGTCAACCAAGAACCCCTTGGTAAGGAGTTAAAAATGGACATTCTCTTTTTCTTTCTCTCTTTCTTTGTTTCTTCCTTCCTTCCTTCCTTCCTTTCTTTCTTTCTTTCTTTTTTTTTTTTTTTTTTGAGTGGTCATGTGTATGATTCCCATACTTTAGTGTATGGCTCTTCCACATTTAAAAATATTCTGTGATAATGTGTTCCTTGAGCAACATTAGGAGAGAAAGGACTGTGTGGGAAGTAATTGTGCAAATTTGCTTAGACTGGCTTCTATGGTAGGGTAAATTTTGATATCAAAATTTAGTAATTATCAGGGCATATACCTTAAGAATAGGCTGACAGTGTGAAGAAATAGCAGTTTAAGCTCCCTTAAGTATGACATTGTCTGACATGGTCTAGGATGAGCAGATGGTCGATAGTAACTGGAGTGTAGGGTCAATATAGCAAGCAGTAGGGGACAACATACTGGAGTTAAATCAGGCAGACTATGAAGCATTTGAAAGTACTTATAACTGACCATGCTATTTATATGGGAAAACTGAGGAATTGAGAACATAACACTTAATATTAAAAGATTTAGTGCTATATTAAAGCATAAATAAACTGGCAGTGAGCCATTGTCATAATGAAAACTCTCTTTACAAATTTATAAGATTAATCCACATTATGGATGTTGATGGTTCTCACAAGAATAACAAAATTTAGATGAAGATTTATGTTCCTCTAATTAGACGTTGAAATCATAGTATTTTGTATATTAATTCTTTCATGAAAAATCAGATTACTAAATGATCTCTTGTATGTGTTGTCTTCATTTCTAATAATCAGAAGGGAAATATATAATTAAATATGCATATTTATTGAATACATATATTGCGCAGGAGGAGAAATGAATAGAGGTAGATGGGGATCTATAGATTTGAATGCAGATCTACAGCCATGCTAGGAGAAGAGAAGGGTTACAGACAAAGCTACATATTCTGGGTCTCAAGGGAAGTGTTGAGGGAAGGATGAAAGAACATTTATTCAAATGGTTGTTCCAATTTGAAGCTCACTTATGAACCAACTAGTGTGTGTGTGAAGATAATGTTTAAACCCCAAATTTCCTTTTTCTAAAATGTTTAAAGTCTTGCCTGGCAGTGATGATGCATGTCTTTAATCCCAGCATTGAGGAGAGAAAGGCAGGTAGATCTCAGTGTTCAAGGCCAGCCTTACCTACAGACTGAGATCCAAACAATCAGAGAGAGAGAGAGAGAGAGAGAGAGAGAG
>NW_022196914.1:19992260-20024567 GCF_008632895.1 Mastomys coucha
GACAGAGACAGAGACAGAGACAGAGACAGAGAGAGAAAGAGGGAGAGAGATTTAAAGGTTCTGAACTGTGGACTCCAGTAAAATAAAAAATGAGTTAAGTCCTTTCTTTTTAAATTTATTTTATTAGATATTTTCTTTATTTACATTTAAATGATATCCTCTTTCCCAGTTTCCCTTCCAAAAAAAAAAAAAAACTGTTCCCTATTCCCCCTCTCCCCCTGCTTGCCACCCCACCCTCTCCTGCTTCCTGGCCCTGGCATTCCCCTACACTGGGGCATAGAACCTTCACAGGACCAAGGACCTCTCCTCCCATTGATGACAGACTAGGCCATCCTCTGCTACATATGCAGCTGGAGCCATTAGTCCCACCATGTGCACTCTTTGGTTGGTGGTTTAGTCCCTGGGAGCTCTGAGGATACTAGTTAGTCCATATTGTTGTTCCTCCTGAGGGTGGCTGTAAACCACTTCAGTTCCTTGGGTCCTTTATCAAGCTCCTCCATTGGGGACCCTGTGCTCAGTTCAATGGATGGCTGTGAGCCTCTACTTCTGTATTCGTCAGGCATTGGCAGAGCCTCTCAGGAGACAGCTATATCAGGTTCCTGTCAGCCAGCACTTGCTGACATCCACAATAGTGTTTGGGTGTATGGAAAGATCTCCCATGCCCATGGATTGGCAGAATTAATATAGTAAAAATGGCCATCTTGCTGAAAGCAATTTACAGATTCAATGTGATCCCCATCAAAATTCCAACTCAATTCTTCAGAGTTGGAAAGAGCAATTTGCAAATTTATCTGGAATAACAAAATACCTAGGATAGCGAAAACTATTTTCACCAATAAAAGAACTTCTGGTGGAATCACCATCCCTGACCTTAAGCTGTACTACAGAGTAATTGTGATAAAAACTGCATGGTATTGGTACAGTGACAGGCAAGTGGATCAATGGAATAGAATTGAAGACCCAGAAATGAACTCACACACCTATGGCTACTTGATCTTTGACAAAGGAGCTAAAAACATCCAGTGGAAAAAAGACAGCATTTTCAACAAATGATGCTGGCTCAACTATTGGTTAGCATGTAAAAGAATGCAAATTGATCTATTTCTATCTCATTGTACAAAGCTCAAGTCCAAGTGGATCAAGGACCTCCACAAAAACCAGATACACTGAAACTAATAGAAAAGAATGTGGGGAAGAGCCTGAAGCACGTGGGCACAGGGGAAATTCTGCTGAACAGAACACCAATAGCTTATCCTCTAAGATCAAGAGTTAAGTCTTTTCTTAATGGAAGAAAAAAATCAAGGCTGGAGAGGCTCAGAGGTTAAGAGCTTAGGCTACTCACCTGCATCAGTGCAGAGGACGACTTTGACCTGGCGGTAGAGATGCATGAACCCGACACCTTCCTCAATGGCCTCATCATAGCAGACATGAAGAACCTTCTAGAAGACATTCAGGTGTCCATGGAACTGGAGCAGGGCAAGAACCTGGACTTCTGGTGGGACATGGCAACCACCACAGAGGACGAAATCGCCAAGTTCCACCAGCTGGAGGCCTCTGGCAAGGGCCATAAAGGAGTCAGTGCCTTGGTCAGTTCGATGTGGTAGGTGTTCAAGGGAAAAAAGTACAACCAGCTGCAGGGCATCTTCCAAGGCATCGAGGGCAAGGTCTTGTGCCGGCAGCCCCCACCTCGACTTGGGAGAGCCTGCTGCAGCAGTTGCATGCACATGTGGAATCTGGCAGACTAGAGCTCAGGAGCTGCCTGTGAACGCTCATGTGCTGGAGCCATACGAGGACTTGCAGCGCCTGCTGCTGTCTCGCCAGCTGCTTTAGGCTCTAGGGGAAGCGAGCTAGAGCGCTGAGGACATCTCCTTCCAGCGGGCGAGGGAAGGCATGGGGCAGGACAAGGTACAGTTTGGCGTGGAGATGTCCCTGGGTAGCCCCTCCTACCTATGGGCGGGCAAGTACGGAGTGGAACAAATACAACCAGAAGCATTACAACTCGGGCAACCCTCCGCCCAAGATAGTGCAGGGCTACAAATTCAACATCTTCTACCTGGACCTCATCTGTAAGCGCGCCACACCCTAGTACTTCCTAGAAGCTTGCTCGAACAACCTAGACTTTGCCAATTGCGCTTCCACGCAGGCCTGCCCTACAAGGACATCACCTTCAAGATCATCAGGCGCAAGTGGGGAGTACTCGCACCATCATGGCTTTGGCTGTCAGTTCACCAATGAAATCTATCAGCTCTACTACTACTGTAGGGTAGTAGAAAAGATCAATTAATAGAAATATATAGTGTATAAGCTTTTACTTTAAGGGCATGGAAAATTTTCTCTGAAACAAGGCAGGCCTGAGCCAGGAATGTAGGCCGGCTAATTCCAGAAACCAACATCTAAGTGGTTCCAGGGAGCCGTTGATCACTAAGTGAAATGACAATGACAATAAAACCACATTCTTGAGAATAATGAGTATGCAGAATGTTTTTCTCATGATCCTGACTCCTGACTCCTCAGGATCCTGACTCCTGACAAAAGCATGGATTGGGTCCCTCTGAAATTTTCCACTGTTTTTATGTTATGTTCCCTTGGTAACCCCCTCACCCCCCCTAGTTTGTGGATTTTCCCTGGCTTCCCTTGCCCCCCTCCCCCAATAAACCTCATGCTGTTTGCATCAAGATCAGTCTCTTGGGAGTCTTTGAGTGACCTTGTTCTCCCAGGACTTGATAGAGTGTCTCCTCTCACGGGGTCTTTGACTACCACTGGCTGCCTGCCCCTGCCAGGCTGGCCCCTGGACAGCTCCCAGACCGTGAGGCCCAGAGGACCAGGAAGTCTTCCAAAGCCTTGGGGATGCATGGACTGTAGATTGCTGTCTGCATACAAGTGAGGGCAGGTGAAAGATGAGGCTAGAGCCTGTGATTGGGCAGTGGGAAAAGAAGGCCGGCTGAGAGTTTTACAGACTTGACAGAGACAGAAGGAGACGGAGAAGAGAAGACAAGATGGAACCTATGGGAGAGGAAGAGGAACCAGAAGCACGAGGTCCTGGGAGCCGTAAGTATTGGAGATTTCTTAGATAGATGATTAAATCATATAGAGTGGGTTTGCCCCATCTAGGTGTGCAGCTTTTGTTTATATCAGTTGAGTTTTAAGTTCTTTGTATGGGCGTTTTGTGGGTTGAGAATTTACTGTTATAAATCTGACTGTTAAATTACAAGCCTCTGGAGTTTTCTTTAGATGGGGCTGGGGTGGGGTCGGGGAGCAGTTGAAGCAAGTTGCAGTAGACTAGCCACAGGGGACTAATGACTTCGAAGGCAAGTGTGCTCCCACAGCTAACCTCTGAAATTGGGCAGACCGCCACATGGAGATAGCCATGGAGGCAGAAAGATCACTGCAGCCTGAGCATAGCCAGCGATAGCCTGGATTGTTTTTAATAATTACATGCTAAAGTGGACTACTTCAGTAAGTCTGTGTTTCAAGTATATAAATTTTGAACATTGAGTGGTCATTTTCCCATAACGGTAGCAAATCTCAGAAAAACAGTGATGTCACATCCCAATCACTATTTTTTAAAATCTTTTATTTATTTATTTATTTATTTATTATTTTATTAAAGGATGGCCCCACCTCCATCCTCCATCCCACCAGACCTCTAAACTCCCTGAGGCCTCCAGTCTCTTGAGGGTTAAGTACATCTTCTCTGACTGAACCCAGACCCAGCAGTCCTCTGCTGTGTATGTGTTGGGGGCTTCATATCAGCTGGTGTGTGCTTGCCTGGTTGGTGGTCCAGTGTTTGAGAGAGATCTTGGGGGGTCAGGTTAATTGAGACTGTTAGTCCTTCTACAGGGTCCCCCTCCTCCTCAGCTTCTTCCAGCTTTTCCCTAATTCATCCACAGGGGTCAGCAGCTTCTGTCCATTGTTTGGGTGCAAATATCTGCATCTGACTCTTTCAGCTGCTTATTGGATCTTCCAGAGTGTGGTCATACGAGGTCCCTTTTTATGAGCACCCCATCCATAGCCTCAGTAATAGTGTCAGGCCTTGGGACCTCCCCTTGAGCTGGATCCCACTGTGGGCCTGTCACTGGACTTTCTTTTCCTCAGGCTCCTCTCCATTTCACCCCTGCAATTCTTTCAGACAGGAACAACCATGGGTCAGAGTTTTGACTGTGGGACGGCAACCCCCTCCCTCATTTGATGCCCTGTCTTCCGGCTGGAGGTGGGCTCTATAAGTTCACTTTCTATACTGTAGGGCATTTCATCTAAGGACTCTTTGAGTCCTGAGAGTGTCTTACCTCCCAGGTCTTTGGTGCATTCTGGAGGGTTCCCCCAACCTCCTACCTCCCTTACTTGTTTCCATTCTTTCTGCTGGCCCTCAGGAATTCAGTCCCTTTCCCTCAACCAATACCAGATCAGGTTCCCCTCTCCCCTACCCTTCCACTTTCCCTCCAAGTCCCTCCCTCTCCACATGTGATTCCTTTCTTCTCTCTCCCAAGTGGGACTGAGACATCCTCATTTGAGCCCTTCAGCTTGTTGACCTTTTTGAGTTCTGTGGACTATATCTTCTGTATTCTGTACTTTGTTTTCATTGTTGTTTTGTTTTGTTTTTTATTAATATCCACTTATTAGTGAATACATACCATGCATGTCCTTTTGAGTCTGAGTTACCTCACTCAGAATGATATTTTCTAGTTCCATCTATTTGCCTGCAAAACTCAGGATGCCCTCGTTCTTAATAGCTGAGCAGTATTCCATTGTGTAAAGAACCACATTTTCTGTGTCCATTCTTTTGTTGTGAAACATCTGGGTTGTTTCCAGCTTCTGGCTATCACAAATAAGATCTAAATCCACTATGAACATAGTGGAACACGTGCTCCTGCGGCATGGTGGGGAATATTTGGGGTATATTCCCAAGAGTGGTATAGCTGGGTCTTCAGGTAGATCTATTTCCAATTTTCTGAGGAACCTCCAGATTGATTTCCAGAGTGATTGTACCAGTTTGCAATCCCACCAATAAGGAGGAGTGTTCCTCTTTCTCCACATCTTCGCCAACATGTGTTGTCACCTGAAGTTTTGATCTTAGTCATTCTGATTGGTATAAGGTAAAATCTCAGGGTTGTTTTAATTTGCATTTCTCTGATCACTAAGGACTTTGAATATTTCTTTAGGTGCTTCTCAGCCATTCAAGATTCCTTTGTTGTGAATTCCAGGTTTAGGTATTTACCCCACTTTTTGATTGGGTTGTTTGTTTTCTTGGTGGTTAACTTCTTGAGTTCTTTATATATTTTGGATATTAGCCCTCTATTAGATGTGGGGTTAGTGAAGATATTTTTCCCAATCTGTAGGTTACAGATTTGTCCTATTAGCTATGTCCTTTGCTTTACAGAAGCTTTCCAGTCTTATGAGGTCCCATTTATCAATTCTTGATCTTAGAGCATAAGCCATTGGAGTTCTGTTTAGGAAATTTCCCCCTGTGCCAATGAGTTCAAGGCTCTTCCCACTTTCTCTTCTATTGGATTCAGTATATCTGGTATGTTGAGGTCCTTAACCCACTTGGACTTGAGCTTTTTGCAACGTAACAAATATGAGTCTATTTTCATTCTTCTACATACAAACAGCCGGATAGAACAGCGCCATTTATTGAAGATGCTTTCTTTTTTCCATTATATAGTTTTGGCTTCTTTGTCAAAGATCAAATGTCTGTAAGCATGTGGTTTTATTTCTGGGTCTTCAATTCTATTCCATTGATCAATATGTCTGTCTCTGTACCAGTACCATGCAGTTTTTATCACTATTGCTCTGTAGTAAAGCTTGAGGTCAGGCATGGTGATTCCCCCAGCCATTCCTTTATGGTTAAGAATTGTTTTGCCAGCCTGGAGAGATGGCTCAGTGGGTTATGAGCACTAACTGCTCTTCCAGAGGTCCTGAATTCAATTCCCAGTAACCACATGGTGGCTCACAACCATCTGTAATGGAATCTGATGCCCTCTTCTGGTGTGTCTGAAGACAGCTAATTTGTACTTACATACATAAAAATAAATACATAAATGCATTTTTAGAATAACTCCTTTAAAAAAATAAAGAATTGTTTTCACTATTCTAGGTTTTTTGCCTTTCCAGATGAATTTGAAAATTGCTCTTTCCATGTCTTTGAAGAATTGTGTTGGGATTCATTGAATCTGTAGATTGCCTTTGGTAGGATGACCACTTTTACTATATTAATTCTGCCAATCTATGACCATGGGAGATCTCGCCATTTTCTTAGATCTTCTTCGATTTCTTTCTTGAGAGACTTGGTTATTGTCATACAGGTCTTTCACTTGTTTGGTTAGAGTTACCCCAAGATATTTTATATTATTTAGGGCTGTTGTGAAGGGACTTCTTTCTCTAATGTCTTTCTCAGCCTGTTTATCTTTTGTATAAAGAAAAGCTACTGATTTATTTGAGTTAATTTTATATTGGGCCACTTTGCTGAAGTTGTTTATCAGCTGGAGAAGTTCTCTGGTAGAAATTTTGGGGTCACTTATGTTTACTATCATATCATCTGCTGTTGCAGATAGCTCTGGGGCTATTTGTAATTTGATGCTAATTCTATTTTCCTGGGAGGGGTTTCAAACAAGAAATGAGTCAGCACTCAGGTGGTTTCCTGTAAACCTTCTTCCCACCTTAATTTTTAAAGTAAAGGTTAGAGCATGTGATTAGGCAGATAAAGGGAAGGTGGAGCTGAAAGCTGGGAAAGAGGAGTGGGAGAGAGAGGGAATGGACAGAGAGGGAGGTGGAAGAAAAGCAGAGCACAAGCATTTGGCCTGGAGAAACTCTAAGTTATAAGGGGTCTCATAGATGGGGAAGATGGTAGTGTAGTGATAGATCTGCCCAATTTAGGTGCACAGCATATATTCATATTAATTGAGTTGAGTTTTTATTGCTGGGGCATATTTGTGTTGGAGAATTAGTGCAACAATCCGCAAACAGTGATATGTTTATTTCTCTTTGCCAATTTGTATCCCCTTGATCTCTTTTTGTTGTCTCATTGTTCTAGTACTTTACATACTATATTGTATAGTATATTATATAGTATAGTTTATTGTATAGTACTTTACATACAATATTGAATAAATTTGGAGAGTGGGCATCCTTGTCTTGTACATGATTTTAGTGGTATTTCTTCAATAATGTCTCCATTTAATTTGATATTGGCTGTTGGTTTGCAGTAAATTAATTTTATTATGTTTATTTATGGTCCTTGAATTCCTGATCTCTCCAATACTTTTAACATGAAGGGGTTATTGTATTTTGTCAATACTTTTTTTGCATCTAAGGAGATGGTCATGTGATTTTTTTCCTTTGAGTTTGTTTGAGTGGATTACATAAATGGATTTTTATATATTGGACCAACCTTGTATCCCTGGATTGAAGCCTACTGGATCTGGATAAAAGATGGTTTTGATGTGTTCTTGGATTCATTTTGCAAGAAATTTATTGAATATCTTTGCATAGATATTCATACTTGAGATTGGTCTGAAGTTTTCTTTTTTGATTGGGTCCTTGTGTGGTTTAGGTACCTAAGTAATTGTAGCTTCATATAATGAAGACAGTAGTGTTCCATCTATTTCTATTTTAAGGAATAATTTGAGGAATATTGGTATCATGTCTTCTTTGAATGTCTGGTAGAATTCTTCACTAAATCCATGTGGTGTTGGCCTTTTATTGGTTGGGAGGTTTTTAATGACTTCTTTAATTTCCTTATATGATTTGGGCCTATTTAGACAGTTTACCTGCTCTTGATTTAACTTTGCTATGTGACATCTGTGTAGAAAACCATCCATTTGACCTAGATTTTCCAGTTTTGTTGAGTATTCGGTTTTGCAGTAGGAACTGATGAGTTTTTTAATTTCCTCATTTTTTTTCATTTCGGATTTTATTAATTTGGATAGTGCCTCTGGACCCTTTAGTTAGTTTGGCTAGGGATTTATCTATCTTGTTGATTCTCTCTCTCAAAAAAAAAAAAAGAAAGAAAAAGAAAAAAAACCAGTTTTTGGTTTTGTTGATTCTTTGGTTTTGGTTTTGGTTTTGGCTTTTTGCTTTCTTTTTGGTGTTTTGCTTTTTGTTTTGTTTTGTTTTGTTTTTCAAGACAAGGTTTCTCTGTGTAGCCCTGGCTGTCCTGGAACTCAGTCTATAGACCAGGTTGGCCTCGAACTCAGAAACCCACCTGCCTCTGCCTCCCAAGTGCTGAGATTAAAGTCATGTGCCACCCCAGCCTAGCTTGTGTGTGGGTTTGGATGCATGTGTGTTTGCAAGGGTATGGTGACCAGAGAACAATCTGGGGTAACATCTTCAACCAAACCATTCTTATCATTTGAGACAGAGTTTCTCATTAGCCTGGAGCTTTCTAGTTACTGTAGCCTTGAAAGTGGGTTCCTTCATTCCTAACTCCTTACTACTGGGACTCCCCTTAGGCAACATCAAGTCTGGAATGTTTACATAGCTTCTAGAAATCTAACTCCAGTACTAACTCATGCACTTTATTGTCTGAATTACCTGGGCTTTGGCAATTGATTAGCACAAATTTAAAGTAAAAATGTATTCTATTTGTAAATGATCATATTATAAATGGTTTATTATATCATATTATAAAAATGTATATTTGGTCAAATACACTGACCAAGTTATGAACATTATTAAGGTTTTAATGTAAAACATGTACTTATGCTTTGGAAATGTATGCATTGAATACACTTGACTTTGTATCAATTTTATATCTTATTGCTACCTATCTGATAAGGTGTCTTAAGTTGTAAGTCACTTTCAAGTTGCACATATCTTTTAGATCTTTCTTCATCTACATAAAAAAAAGGCATCATAAATCTCTTAAACATGAAAGTAGCTGGCCATGGAATTGCAAAGAAGAATCTTCTCTTATTTGGGAGTATAATCCCCACAGGAACATGTGTTCCAGGAGTAATTGTAGCAGAATTATTAATGGGTATGTAGGCTAAAAAACAAACAAGTTGTGACTTCAGAAATGAAATATTAAAATAAAGATGAAAATGTATGTTTTACATGCCTGCATGAATATCTGGTATGCTTAACCCATTACACATGCACTCCAAAGCAAATCTTATTCTCTAAGAGAATAAGCCTAAGAGAGTTTCGCAAATAAAGCAATATACAAAGTATAGTCAATTTCTACACCTATGAACATACTGTAATATTCAGTTTTTAAATTGCTTCATTGTCATTTTACTTTTTTATTTTAAAATACCCATACAAGAAGAAATTATTTATATGCTTAGTTGCCCACTGCTGTATTTAATAATCTTTAGATAATTAGGAGCTTAGTAGATTTAAGTTTCATACAAAGATCACATGATATTAATTTTTACTATGGAATTATTTATCACTTATTCTGTATTTCAATAATTTTCCATTTGAAACATAATTTTAAAAGCTCAAGTATTTAATATCCACTATATCAGGACAAATAGTTGGGGTGGTGTGGTGGGTGTTTTAAAGATGCTTAACCTTGTTGGAATAGGTGTGACCTTGTTGGAAGAGGTATGTCACTGTATAGGCAGGCTTTGAGGGCCCCTATGCTCAAACTCCACCCAGTGCAGAAGAATCAGTCTCTCCTGGCTGCCTTCTGGTCAAGATGCAGAACTCTAAGCTCCTTCTTCAGCACCATGTCTGCCTGGATGCTGCCCTCCGCCCCTCCATGATGATAGCAGACTGAGCCTCTGAAACCGTAAGCCAAGAATTAAATGTTCAAAATTAAAATGTTCAAGAATTAAATGTTATAAAAGTTGCATTGGTCATGGTGTGTCTTCTTGGCAATAAAATCCTAAGACAGAAGATATGGAAGAAGGGATGGGTATAGGAGGAGTCAAGAGGGAGTAAATGTGATCAAAAAGGATTGTATTAAATTCTGAAAGAACTAATAAAAACACTTCATTAATTAAATTACTTTCATTGAGTTTTAGAGATAAACTCCTGTCAATTATATATTATTCTTTTTTCTAATACATTTTAATAGTTAAGGTAAGTGATTTTTTATCAATCAGGAAGATATAAGTAAGTATAATTATAAAGTAACATATATGAAATATCCAAATGAAACTGCCCAAAGCAGTACTCTCATTATGCTCATATTATCACTGAAGTCAAGCATACACACACACACACACACACACACACACTGAGTTAAATTAGGATGTAGTAAATATAAGTGATTTCAAGGAATAATAAAATATCTATATGTAGCCAGTATATTTAATACTCATGTGTATTAAAAGCCTGCAAATATGTAAACAAAAAATTTAAGTGTAAAATGAAATTTCAGGTAAACAAGATACAGAATAAATCACGGTTAGTTTTATAAATTACTATTTTTATCTAGTTTAAAAAAATACATCAAAAGTGTACTTTCACATTCTCATACATAATGTTACGAGATAAAAAGGGATTGTCATAAAGATATTAACAAAATAAGTGGCAGGTGTTGAGTTTTAAACTTGCCTTACTCATAGTAGTTTAAGTTTCTCATTTTATTTCAAATGTCCTTGGAATTTATTTTCTTTCATTTTAATGAATGCTATGGAACTATTTATTGAAAACCTATTCATAATCCTTCATGTTACACTTTTTTCACAGTTGAGCCAAATGTGTACGTACCACAAGTGCATTGACTATTCTAGTGCATGTAATTTCTAGCTTCACTCTAAATCTACAGCAGAATGATTTCTAAAGATGAAAAGATGCGAAAGAAAGGCTCTCATTACTCGCAAAGCAGGAGCAGTATTTTCACGATTACATCTTGCTGTATAGTAAGTCACCTGTTTCACCTGTTTTACATCACTGTCACAAAACACTGCTTAAAAAGAAAGAATTCCTTTATGAGGAGGGACAATTCACCACAGTTGGGAAGGGATGGTGGTTGGTGGCAGAAGCTACTGACCACATTGAGCCTCTTGAGTCAAAAAGGAAAAAGAGATAAATTCTGGTACTCAGCTGGCACTTTTCTTTCTCTCCTTGTATTTAGAATTTTGTATAATCTAGGTATTAAACATAACCAGAGAAAGAAAACGATTAGTCAAACTCATAGATACAAGCATCTTAATGAAAATATAAATGTCACTGGTATTTTTGGTGAGGCTGTGGCTGTACATCCACATCAAATCTGAGTGACGAATCCTTGGTCTGGTTGTCTAAATATTTGAAAGTAATTTTCTACAAAAAGCATACTAGCATACACTAAAAGATTATTCTGAAACTCTAAGGAGATATTTAAATCTGCATCTTATCATTATGTTAATGTATCCAGCAGAACAGACAGGATAACGTAAAAACATGGACCTGTTTCACCTCGGCTATGACCATGAAATTCAAGTATTTGCAACTTCATTTGCATTTATTCCAGGAGGTACACTTCAATTGTTTGGAAATAACAAGAATTAAAGAAAGGTATATTGATGTATTCCATACAGAAAATAGTGTTCCATATGAAAGCTGAACAGCTTTGAGGCTAGCAAAGACAAAATAGCAAATCTGAACATGCAATTAGAGAAAAAAGAAAGGAAAGAAAGAGGAAATCAAAACAAAGAAGGAAGGAAGATGGAAGTATATTTACCTAGCTTGATTAGCATAATACTAAAGATTAATAATAATCTGTGTAATTATAAACAATACTTATATGTTCATTCCATTTATATGATTATGTATTCACCATTTATTCTTCTGTGGATTCCTTCATCTATTTCATTTGTTCTATGGGTATTTATCTCATAACATAATGATCCTTGGATTAAAAACTAGCACACTTAATCAAGAGCATATTATTATGAAATCACATTTGTTTCGCCAAAAACACATTTTAAAATTTTTGAAAGTTGAGATGTTTTATTTTTATCACGTACATAGAGATAGCTACTCTTGATTATTTTTTTAAAAAGCTATTTTCTTTCAGGCTAACAATATGGATTGGTGGATAAAGATGATTGCCACAAGTCTGGTAACTTGATATCAATCCTGAGAACACAAATACAAAAAATCATATCTGGCATACTCTTTTATTTCAACAGATTCACTGTCACATACATGCATACACACGCATGCTCATATACACATACATACACACACACACACAAAGATACAGACATACCAATACACATGAAGACACACATAAATATACACAGACACACAAGCATGCATGAAGAAATACATATAACCATGCATACATGTGTATACACATACACACAAAAAATAAATGAATAAGTAAAATAAGGTTTATTAGAGTATTAACTTTCAACTTATATTGGTCACTGTTTCTTGCAAACAGTGAGCCCTCAAGTCAGTATTTTTGTCCAACTAAATGGTTTTATTTTTTAGTATATCTATGGGATTTATTCTTCAGGCAGCTTTTGTGTTTCAAATAAGTTTGCAGGATGTTTTGTTCAAGTACCAATAATAATGTCCTGACTTTAGTACATTATCATCATTTGTTTTCCCTTGATTTACTCTTTGTCATTTCTCTATTTCCTTGCATTACTTTTGGGATTGTCCAAGAAACTTTTAAAATACTATTTCTTTATTTACTTATCTGAGTGTTCATTGATTTTTTTCTTAGAGTTATTATGATGATTTCTTTCATATTTAATATAGACATTAAGTTGATTACTGTTTGGGGAAATCAAGATTAATAATTTCAGGGCTGCTGGGCAGTGGTGGTACACACCTTTAATTCCAGCACTTAGGAGGCAGAGACAGGAGGATTTCTGAGTTCAAGGCTAACCTGGTCCACAGAGTGAGCTCCAGGACAGCCAAGCCTACACAGAGAAACCCTGTCTTGAAAAACCAAAAAAATAAAAATAAAAATAAAATAAAAATAATAATTTCAGGGCTGAAGAGATGGCTCAGTGGTTAAGAACACTTACTGAGCTATAAAAGAACCACATTCCATTTCCAACCACTCTATTAGGCAGTACACATTTAATTCTAGCTTCGGATAATCTGATGCCTTCATCTGCCCTCTATTGACACCCATATAAGTGTTACACACACACACAAACACACATACACACATATGCATATGCACAAACACACACAATTAATAATAATATAAAAATAAAAGATAAATCATTCCAAAGGAAATGTGGAAGTATAACTTCCCTCCCTTTCTTTTCACCCTAAAGTGTTATAAATGTAATTTTACTGAGAATCACATGGTGTCATAATGTGCATATGCATCAATTATAGAAAAAGAAAACCCTTGGAGAAAACAATAGTGTATGTACTCCACTTCTGATGATTCTATTTTTCCTATTACTTAAAATTACTTAGTGTTTTCTTATAATCAAGTTTATCCATTTCACTTAATGTCCTTATTCACCTTTGTTCTTGAACTGTCTTAAAGACGACACAATGTCTGATCTATAGTTCTTTACTCTCAGCCTTTGAGAAATAATTGTTCTTAGCTGAGGGAACTCCAACTGTTTGAGAAGGGAAGACATCTCCCAAGTATCACTTGGTGGCTCTTTTTTTACCAGTGCTACAATAGTTCTTTCTGGTTCCTTTGACAGCATTTCTGTACCTTTAATGACTATGTGTTTAGCTGTGATACCCATTGATGCAGATTTGAGGGGTATCCTATTTGCAGCCTGTTTAAGTTTCTGGATATATGGACATTATACTTTTTCTTACTTTGAGATGTTTTCAGTGATTATATCTCTTAAATTTCCTTTCATGCTTTTTTTGCCTCATCTAGAACTTGAGTTAAGCAATTTTTGAAATTCCTACTACCCCAGAAGTTCCTTAGTCTCATGAAATTTGTTTATTTGTTAATTTATTTATCTTATAATTAGATCATTTATCTCCTTTTCTTCCTCTCTCCAAACACCCATATCTCTCCTTGCTCTTTTTTAAATTTGTGGTCCCTTTTTTATTAGTTGTTGCTATATATACATAAAATAAGAAAATATAATACATATACATGTTTATATTATGTATTCCTTAATAAATACATATAACCTGCATGGATGTATGTATATATATTATATATTATATTATATATGAATAAATGTATAATACATATACATATATATATGTGTACCCTGTGTATTTTTTCATGATAGAAGTCTCAGTACTGTAAGTGTCTCAACATAACTTAAATATGAATCACAATAGTAGACATGATAATGAGGAAGGTGGAAATCCCAGGAGGCCTCAACATTACTTAAAAGAATGAAAGAAGAACTATAGGCCACTAAGTATTGCCGAGAGCTGGAGAAATAGTCTTCCCTACGGGAGTATATACTAATTGTTTACCCATTTTAATTCTTTAATAGTTATTATTGAATAGTTCAATTTTCAACTTACTATTAAATATAGCTAATCTTTCTCCTGAAATTTTGAAGCTTTTGTGTTTGTTTCAAGGTAATGTGTAACTTCTCATTGAAAACTGAAACATTTACGGTGAAAGTTGTTTCAGCCTTAATGTATGTTCCATCCTCTAGTTAATCTCAGTGCACTTGGAAGTGTATTTTCAAATGAAATTTCTGGCTTTGCTGCTGTTCTATATGGAGGGTGTTCAATGTCTTGAATGATCTGGTTGGGAAGGTAGAGGGCATGGGTTTGTTCACATGTTCTCAAGGTGCGCAACGAGGAGGTTAGTTCATATTTATCTTGAAAGGCAGGATGTCCTTTCACAAATCGTTGTTACAATGGATTTAATTTGACTCCAGTATCTGTGTGGGATTATTACCTTCTAGTGAGCATCAAGACTTACTACTGTTTACTGTTCTTGCTTCTTAAGGAGTCAATAATAGCTGCAAGTTAAAATTGTCCTTATCTCCAGGTCCATCCAATAATCTTCGATTCTCAAGATAAAAGTCCTCCTGTTGTATGTGTGTCTTTGGACATTAGATACATCCAAAGGATGAGAGGGAATCCTGAGATACATTTTTTTTGCTCAGGTGAAATCTCCTTTGCCCTTGAATGGAAGGTGAGGATTCTGGCCTGCTTCTGTGACAGGCCAGAATTATAGCATCCCTACTGCTTATAGTCAAGAAAGTGTTCCGACTACCATCACCCTGCTCTTTGTGCAGGTTCACTGGGTTTTGTTATCAGATCAGCTGTTCAGTCTCCTTAGCAAAAGCCACTTGGACCTGATTCTGTTTCTAGGTCAGAAGTCAGTGAATCCCAGAACAGAATTATTTTCTTTCAATGGCCACTATAATGTAAGAATAAATTTGAAGACATATTGCCAGTAAACTGCCCACTGGTTTTTAGATTATAAGCCAATATGCCTTCACTATTCCTCTCACTGTGCTTCTCCTTTGGTAATCAGATAAATTATTTATAAGAATTATTATTTTGAAAAATGAGGAAATAGAGTGGAGAGTCCCTGTATTTTTGGTGGTAAAAAAGCTTCATAGAAGTACTCTTTGAAATCTCAGCTTTCTCTTTTTTCCTTTCTTTGTTTTGATTTTCCAATGTTTATATAACATATTTTGTTCGTGTTTCACCTTTGAACTCCTCCTAGATCCTGGCATCTGCCAACCCACCCATGCTTATCTTAGTTTCTCTCTCTCTCTCTCTCTCTCTCTCTCTCTCTCTCTCTGTCTCTCTCTCAAAACATAACTATAAAGACAGAAGTGAAAATCATAACAAACCAAACAAAATGAAAAATACTATAACAAAATGAAACAGGAAACCAAAATAAAATGGAGTTTGTTTTAAAAAGCGTATGTTTCCTTTATATGAAATATGGTTTTAAATGTTAGTGTCAGCCATGCATTTTAATTTAGTGATTTTTTTGGAATGTTATGCCTTGTTTTGGTTGTGTTAACTTTTATAGCAAAAGTGAATCCATTCCTTCATATGAGAAGCATTACATGACCCATGTTTTAATTATTTGGCTTTTCAAAATATTAAAATATGAATCACTAAAATGGGAGATTTTTAATCCCTAAAAGGTGACAAGGCATGAGCACATAGTTCTGTCATGATTGTATATTATAGTTAAACTTATTAACATATTATAGTTAAAATTATTAACACTTTCTTCATTCTAAGTACCTTTTCACTCATATTACCAGAATCTTCTACTATACATAATACTATTTTTAAGTTTATTTAATTTATTGAGGTACAAAAAGGTTAAAACTGTCTTTGGCTGAAAAAAGACTCATGCATATTGGTCTTGTTTCTATTCTTTTAAGTTTTTCTGGTTATATTTTTACAGAAAAACCTATATGAGAAATTTCCTGAACACATATGAGTATCTCAAATGGAAAACTTGGCAAAGAAAATGTATACACATTTTGTTTGAAATGTTTAGGTATACTGAAAAGCAAAGACTGGTTTTTTTTTTTTGTTTGTCTGTTATGTTTTACATTTTTGAAATTTTTATAATAAATGTCAAATACAATGACTTACTTCACAGCTTTTCATATTTATCTGACTACACCTAACATGAAGGTGAGAATATGAAGACCTTTTTCTAAATTAAATAGTTCTCATTCACTGAACCATCAACCAAAGAGGATGCAGGGACTGGACCTAGAAAACCCTACACATTTAGAGCAGATATACAGCTTGATCTTCATGTGGGTTCCATAACAACTGAAGCCAGGGCTATCTTTTACTCTGTTGCCTGCCATTGGATTCCTTTTTGCCTAATTGGACTGAATGGTTTGGCCTTAGAAAGGATGTGCTTAGTCCTACTGGAACTACATATCCCAGGGCAGGTTGGGAATCCCAAAGGTGACTTCCCCTTCTCTAAGGAGAAGGAGAGTATAATTGGGAAAGAGACTGTAAGGGTAGGTCTGGGAGGAGAGGAGGGAAGGGGCAGCGATCAAGATGTAAAGTGAGTAAATAATTGAAAATATATCCTCTTAGGATTGAAAAGATCATTAATTCTTGAACAAACTGTTGTTTAAATGTATTAACATTTCTCATGAGCAGATCCACTCTGCCTTTGAAACACAGCTTCTTAGTTGTCTGTTTTAGAGCATCCCGCTTCTGCTCTATAACCATGATCTCATATGCCTACCAAGATGTGCTTGTTCCTGAACCTGGGCCTAAAAATTACACCTTTTACTATCAATAAATACATTTATTAAACACTTGCAAAATGATCCATTTGTACACATTATTTTGCTGATATAAAAATAAAATCAACAACATTAACCTTTTTAAATTTAGTCAATAAAGTTGGTAGCAAATTAAATATTTGTAGTGTAATATTAAAATATTGAGGAAGCAGTGATATCTTTGTTAATAGTCTGAAGAAAATATACTTGTAAATAAGTTTCTGTGCTTCTTATGTGGTTTAAGCAACCAAGAAAATTAGGCATAGAGAAGAATAAGCCATGACTATAAATGTTTTGAACCTAAAGGTATTATATTCTTGTTTTCCATTATTGAAGATATTCTATTTGCCTATTCCTGTTTACCTATGTACCTTACCATATCCCATACAGTGTTTTGCTGATATTTCCCATTGGTTTTCATTGGCATTACTACTTAATAACTAAGAGATCATTTTATGCCTATAATATTTATTTTACATGTTTCTTTAAAACTTAATGAGCAGAGAATAAAATGACTGTCTTAATTTGAAAGTGTGTTTTACATCTTATACTCTCTATTCTTCCCAGTAGAATAATATATACTCCAAACCCAAGGAATTACTGTATCAAAAGCTATGTTTATAACATGTTTTATCACCTAATGGACCCCTAATATACAGAAATCTCACATCAATTTTAGTGAGAGTAGTTTATGAAACTGGAGAACGTCTAAGAGTAACTGGAGCACAGTCTTTGACCCATCTTGTTCTGAGTATACTTATGCTTAGGATATCATTGAACCACAGGGCAGCAAGAGAGCATGTCTGATACAGTCCTCTGCCTCGACCTCAACCTTGGTCTTAGTCTTTCTTTTCCTTCTCAGTAGAACCTTTGTGATCATCACAACCGGATGTATTTGTCAATCAATATGCTTATTCCTCATTATATCCTTGCATCTGTGTTTATTACAATGTTACCATAGTGTGAATAAAAAAAAATCACATGTAAAGTAACTTCAGTATAGTGGTTTCAATCCCCAGTGTCTCTCTGGACTATCTACTAGCCACTTAGTTCTCTGAGCCTCGGTATACAACATAATGACTCTCTCCCTGGTTATGGTTGTCCTTTCTCTTGCCTATCAGCAAATCTTTCTTCCTCAGATCAAGGCTTAATTACAAAAAAAAATATCCAACCATATGTCATTTGTAGAAGTTCAACAACATTTTAAATTTAAGAAAAATAGCGTAAATATGACATCACTCAACCAGCTACAAGATAGATGCTGAAATTACTGAGAGAAGAAGGAGTGAGGCATTAGAGTTAGCACAGGTCAGGGCTTACTGGATAATAATTTTTCTCCTTTTCCTTTGCTGGCTTTAGTATCCTCAGAGGACCAAAACTTCATATATGATAGATAACAGTAGGTAAAATTTTCACAGCTGGAAAAGATTACTCTATAATTAGAAGTGTGGATGGATTTTTAACACATAATATATAAGAAAGAACTGGAAAAAGAATTAACTTAACATAAAGACAAATGGTTCCCCTCACTTTCCTAAATCTCTTGTTGAGCCTGTCCTTCACATTGCGCTGGGAGTCTGAGGAGTTATTTCCTCACTCAGAGGATCCATCCCAGTCAGATGAAGGATAACATCAGAAAAAGCTCACTGGTCTGCTTTATCAGCCAAAGCCCTTCACAAGTCCTTTCTTTATTTCTCAGCTTTCTGGGCTTATCAGGCTGTTTCAAATCAGCAATAAGGGAGATAAGGACAGAAAGAAACATACTCATCAGAACAGAAAGAAGCTAAAATAAGTCTGTTATTCGCAATTCTCTAGGAACCCATAGAAATTCTCCTGTCCTTACCCAGTGTACTAGTCATTTTTCTTCCTTTTCTTTCATCTATATGAGGATATCATAAATTATAAGCTTTATGCCAATATCTGTTGGCTCCTTTGCTCTTAACTATCTCAAGATACACAATCATCAACCATGTATTCCACATTGGCTTACTTATCCAGGCAATATTTTGGAGGCTTAGTACACTAATAAACACTGTTTAAACCACAGGAAAAGCTGAGGCTCAATACCAGGATTTCTTACCCTCATGGGCTTTTGTTGTAGGAAATGAAAAAGAATAACTATTTTGATTTGGAAATGAAACACTCAAACTATCTCTGTGGCAAATTAAAAACTAAGCCACAAGGTAACTGGGGTTTGTTATTGTCCTTACGAACTTCTTTCAATAGATGTTTTAAAGATAAAAGGATTTGGATTTCAATTCCTAAAAGAAAGATCACTCTTGGAAAATGCAAGAGAAATGCTCAGTGAATAGGTCTCAGGTTGTTCTCACATCTGGTAAATATTCCATATCATTGGCATGATTGAGAAAGAAAAGATGAAATCAAATTCAAGTGAGGGACATGTTGTGGATTTGGTTTACTGCTTGCACTATGTTATTTGGGAATCCTGCATGGGAGAGCACCTGAGATTCTAAGGGTCCCTGTCTCCATCTGTTTTTGGTTGGTAAATAAAGTTGCCCATGGCAAATGGCTGTGCAGGGTAACAGAGGCAGGACTTAAGGTTTTCTGAGCAAAGAAACCAAGGGAAGGATTGAGTACCACCATTCTGGAGAAGGAGAAGGGCCAGATTTGAGAGCTGCAGAAGAGAAAGCATACAATTATGTAAGAGTCAGGTAAGAGTGGCTCCAGAAGGTCCCACTGATTGGGTCTAGGGTAGCAAAGATGGAATATAGATTTTAGTAAGTAATAATTCAGGATTTGAGGGGATCTGTTAGCAACATGGAAGTTTGACAGTGGCCCAACCATTGAGATGTTCAAGGTATGTTAAAATAGTAGGATATATGTATGTGTCTTTCGTTGGAGAATCCAGATCATTGGGGGTGGGTAGCAAGAACACTTGTGCCTAGAGCAGATTAGTCAACTACAGCTACAGGGACATAGTTGGAGCTATGCAACAGGTGATATGAAAAGCAAGTAGAGGAGATATCCTGAGAATTTCAGAGTAGAAAAGGGAATGAGATAAGCAGGGTGAATTCTGTGTGTACCTGTCGGGGGGGCAGGGAGGGGCAGGTATTGCAGTTTTCATACTCTGAATTCTGTTCTCCATTGTATATAACCATTTGATTGCCAGCTAGTAAATCTGGTAGAGCAAGGAGAAACAGTGTTTAACGGAGGGTAGCTGGGAGAGGCTAGAGGGGAGAAAGCTATAAGGGGAAAGTGATGTAATTCTAATTCTGCTAAAACAGTATTTTAAAATATTTCAAAAGAACCAGTTTTTAGCAGCTTTATTCATAATAGCCAGAAACTGGAATGAATCTATATGTCATTCAAATGAAGAAGGAATAAAGAAAATGTGTTACTTCTACACAATGGAATACTAATCAGCTATTAAAACAAATACTTTTATTATGAAGGGGTGCTAGATTTTTGTCAAATGCTTTCTCAGCATCTAATGAAATGATCATATGGTTTTTTTTCCCTTTGAGTTTGTTAATATAGTGGATTACATTGATGGATTTCTGTATATTGCATCCATCAATCCTGTGATGAAGCCTATTTGATCATGATGGATGATCGTTTTGATGTGTTCTAGGATTTGATTTGCAAGAATTTTATTGAGTATTTTTGCATCAATTTTTATAATGGAAATTGGTCTGAAGTTCTCTTTCTTTGTTGGGTCTTTGTGTTGTTTAAGTATCAGAGTAATTGTGGCTTCATAGAACGAATTGGGTAGAGTACTTTCTGTTTCTATTTTGTGGAATAGTTTGAGGAGTATTGGTATTAGGTCTTGTTTGAAGATCTGATACAACTCTGCACTAAAATGATCTGAGCACAGGGTCCCCAATGGAGGAGCTAGAGAAAGGACCCAAGGAGCTGAAGGTGTTTATAGCCCAGTAGGACGATCAACAATATAAACTAACTAGTACCCTCAGAGCTCTCAGGGACTAAACTACCAACCAAAAAGTACACATGGTGGGACTCATGTCTCCAGCAGTATATGTAGCAGAGAATGGCCTGGTCAGTCATCAGTGGGAGGAGAGGCCCTTGGTCCTGTGAAGGCTCTATGCCCCAGTGTAGTGGAATGCCAGGGCCAGTAAGAAGGAGTGAGTGGATGGGTGAGCAGGGGGAGTGGGGAAGGGATAGGGAGGTTTTAGAGGAGAAAACAGGAAGGGGGATAACATTTGAAACGTAGATAGAAAAAATATATAATAAAAAAAAACCCAAAGGCATCACAAAATTTGCAGACAAATGGATAGAACTTGACAATGTCATCCTGAGTGAGGTAACCTAGAACCTAAAGGACATGAGTGGTATGTACTCATTTATAAGTGGATATTAGCCATAAAATACAGGATTCCATAAACCCAAAGAAACTAAACAAGAAGGAAGGCCCAAGCAATGTTTTATTCTCACTTAGAAGGGGAATAAAACATGATTATAAGAGGCAGATGGAGGGAGGAAACTGGGTGGAAGAGGAGATGGGGAGGAGAATGGGAGGAGTTCAGAATCAAGTGTGGGTGACAGGAGAGATGGCCAGGACAATGAATAGAAATCTGCAGCTGGCAGGGGTAGGAGAATGGGTGGGAAGGAATCTCAAGGTCATGCCAGAGATCTGGGGTGAGGAAGCTCTCAAGTATCATTAGGGGTGACTTTAGCTAACACTCACAACAGTGGGGATATAGAACCTGAAGAGGCCACCACCTGTAGCCAGGCAGGACCTCCAGTGGAACGATGAGGAAACCAAAACACCCACAAAACTTTCAACCCAAAATTTATCCCATCTCCATGAAATGCAGAGACAGGGTGATGGAACAAAGACTGAGAGAACGGCTGTATTAGCTAGGATTTTATTCCTGTAAACAGACACCATGACCAAGGCAACTCTTATAAGGACAATATTTAATTGGAACTGCCTTACAGATTCAGAAGTTCAGTCCATTATCATCATAAGTGGTAGCCTGGCAGCACCCAGGCCGGCACAGGAGAAGCTGAAAATTCAACATCTTGTTCCAAACCAAACAGAAGACTGGCTCCCAGGCAGCTAGAATAAGGACCTTAAAGCCCATCCACACAATGACATACTTCCTCTAACAAGACCACACCCACTCCAACAAGGCCATACCTCCTAATAGTGCCACTCTTTGGGCCAAGCATATTCAAACCATCACAATGGTCAATCAATAACTATCCAACTTGAGACCATCCAATGGGAAAGCACCAATCCCAGACACTATTGATATTCTATTATGCTTGCAGATAGGAGCCTAGCATAACTAACCTCTGAGCGGCTCCATCCAGCAGACGATTGAAACAGATGCAGAGACTCACAGCCTTTGGGTAGAGCTTGGTGATTCTTATGGAAGATTTTGGGCCCGAAGGGGATAGGAACTCCACAGGAAAAACAAATGAGTCAACTAACCTGCACTGTTGGGGGCTCTCAGAGACTTAAACACCAACCAAAGAACAGACACAGGGACATAGGTTCTCTGTGCGTGTGTGACAGATATGCAGCTCAGTCTTCAATTGGGTCCCCCACCAACTGGAGAGGGATCTGTCCCTAAAGTTGTTGTCAGCCTGTGGATACAGTTTCCCTAACTGGACTGCCTTGTCTGGCCTCAGTGGGAGAGGATATGCCTGGCCCTGCAGAGACTTGGTATGAAAGGCTTGAAGATACCCAAAGGGGGCCTCCATCCTCTCAGAGGAGAAGGGGAGTGAGAGATTGGAAGGAAGAACTGTGTGAGAGGAAACTGAATGGGGGAGGGGCAGCAATCAGGATGTGAAGGAATTAAAAAAACATTCTAATTTTGAAGTTTTGTGGGGTTTGTATGCCTGTGTTCTGTGTTCCTGTGTGCGCATATGGTGTGTGTGTGTGTGTGTGTGTGTGTGTGTGTGTGTAAATCTCAAACCCAGGACAAGTCTCACTCAGGACCTATAGCACCACCATGTACTTCTTACTCTGTTACCTAACCTAAACCTTTCCCTTCAAGGGGCTAAGCGGCAACCTCACTTCTCTCAGCCTGTTCCCTATATAATTCAGCCTCTTGGTTTTTTTGGTTCAGGCTGCTGCTTTGCTGGCAGCTACTCTCTTGCTCTCCCTCCTTCCCCCATATTTCCTCTCATATATTCCTCTGGTATAGTTAGCTAGTCAAGTTTATCCTGGACTCTTCTCTCTGCATGCTTTCTCCTTTATACCTGCAATGAAAAATCTTCTCTAACTTTAGGGGTCAATTCCTCCTCATTTTCTTTCTTTTTTCTTCTTTTGTAAATTATGATTTATCTAGTGCCAGATCCTTGGGGTGGCATAAAGGAGCTCCCTCCCTCTCCTAACCATTTGTTTTGGCTGGCTTATGCTTATTTTATTCTAGAGTCTGCTTTAGCTGCTTCCCTCCACCTGCCCTCTATTTCTTCATCGTTTCTCTTATAGCCCACTCTGCCTCCTTGGCACTTGCATCTCTTGGATCTGACCTGCTAACTCATCGGGGTAATGCCTATGTGGGCACAACTTTCTACTAAAAACACTTACTGGTCTACACTGCAAGTTTCCTCTCCTCCTCCTGCAATCCTGCCATGTTCTAAAACCTTCCTGGGCCACAGTCATCTTTCAATTCCCATTTGCAGTCCAGTAGCTTCTGCACTCAGTTTCCTCCTAAAGTTTTCTCTGCACTCTTCAGAGCAACCTGCTCTGTCACTTCCTTAAGCCCTTCTCTCAGTTTCATCTTGCAGTCCCTTAGCTTCTCTGGCCCCATCTGGGCCACCTGTGTTATCTCTTAGCTAACTTGAAGCTTATTCTCTCCAGCACTGTCTTTGTCAAGTATCTGTGGCCCTCTCTTTTCTTCTTGGGACTCAGAGTATATTAAAGGCTCACTATGTTGCTGCAAAGGGCTTAGCCTCAGTACAGATCAATGACCAAAAACTGGAGCATTTGATTTCCAAATTCTCTCATATGGTAACAACATCATCCAGGGCGGTGCCAGGAAACATTCATGAATCCCCAAAATACTACCAAGGAGTCAATTCTGATGCAATCACATTGGGGTCTATTTGAGCTTGAGAATGAGTCATACCACTATCTCTGATGCAGGAGAGCCAGAGGGGCCCTGAATCCAGTTTCAGGCAAGCATTTATAGAGACAATAAGGGGATATCAAGCCTGCTAAGCATCTGATTGAGGGGCCATTTGGCCTTTAACATAATTGGCTGGTGCTGGGAGCCAAAGGATAAACTTGCCTTCTGTTTTCCTCCTGATTGGTGGTTGTAAGGAAGTAAAGTGCCACAGCAGGCTTGTAACCTGGGGATGCAGATTTGTTGGGGAGTAACCTAGAAACTAGTGTTAGACATAGGTCTTCTTGGGAAGTAGTCTGGAAACTGGGTGCTAGGTACTGGCCTGTTAGTTAACTTGAGTTCAACCTTAGGTCAGGTTTTCTAAGATGGAGTCTGAACTTAAAATATCCCATCTCTCACCACTATACAAACAGATGAACCCCAAATTTCTATTATCTAAACATTCTCTATACTTCCAAATGTCTCTTTTCTCTAAGGTTTCTCTGCTTCCCATTCTTAAAACTCTTTTACCGAAATGATTTTTCTGTGCTCTTGTCTCAAAAAAAACCCCTTAACACTATGCCCTAAACACTATCTCAGGGGTAAAGCTGTAAAATCCAAATCTTATAAAAGCTACTAACTTGTAAATTGTTATATAATTTATTTAGTGGTGAGCTTTATTTAGCATCCTGTGTGTTTTTAAGGTTAAGACTAAATCAAGTAACTAAAAAAAAGTAAAATTTGTTTAAATTATGTATATTTAATAGGCAATAGTCCCCAAACTCTTCAGAGATCTGTTGAATACGGCATTTAAAGTATTTAATGAAAAGAGTCCCATTATAGACAGATAGGCCAGCACATAGGAGTGACCCTGAGGTCTCCGAAGAAAATGATGGCGTTCACATAACTCCACCTGTATCACAGTAAAACCGACCACTGGACAAAGAACTGCTCCATCCCTTGCCTGCCACCAGGGTTCTTCCCAAAATGTAGACATTTAGAGTTTGATTGGACTACTCTACCTAGACAATATAGGCCAATTTTCCAAATTTTATTCACTACAGGAATATCTCTAAGAACTTCTAAGTCATTCTCATTCCCCCCCGTTACATGTGTTTCCTGTGCTTGCATGCTGTCTTTCTTTCTTACTTTCTTCCTTTCTTTCTTCTTTTCTTCCTTTCTTTCTTCCTTTCTTTTTTGTAAATTCTGGTTTGTCTGTTTGTGTTTATTTGCCTTTGCCTTACAAACAGAAAAAGAAAGAGGGCATGGAGTTTGGGTGAGTGTTGACGTGAGGAATTTCTCTTAGGATTTGGTGGAGAAGAAATATTGATCACAATATACTGTGTGAAAACTTATATTCAATCAAAAGTATGCTGAAAGTTCTCTACTTGGAAAATTATATGAAAAGTCAGGGAGGACTTTGAATCTCTAGAGGCAGAATGTAGATGCACTTTTTGTGGCTGGCCCAAAGACAATGAGCTGTTCAATTACTTAGCATGACATATTTTTCTCTTACAAAATAAAAGAAAGAAAAAAGAAAAGAAAAAAGAAAGAAAGAAAGAAAGAAAGAAAGAAAGAAAGAAAAGAGAGAAAGAAGTAAATTACATTTTTACCTTTTCAATGATGTTATTGCCTTTGCATGTGTCTATGCACAGTGTGTGTGTTGGGGGTGGGGTGCAGGACAGAAAAGGAAATAGAATGGCCCCAGACCTAGAGTTACAGTTTGCAGTGATTCACCAATCGTGAGTGTTGCAAGCTGAAATCTGGTCCTCTGGAGGAGCCTGCAAAAGCTTTTAAGAGGTGAATCATTTCACCAGCTCATTCAGCAAGTTATTTCATAAGTTCAGGAGTTTTCAAGAAGTTTACATGATAATCTTGGAAAGTATTTTCTAATGCCCATCCCACAAGACTGCTCACTTTGTCCTTCCTATTCTTTACATGTTGTTCTTTCCATCTAATTTTCTTGGAGTTCTTCCTCCCTCACCATAATGACAATCACCATAAGCACACTGACAATCTACATCCTGATGCTCTCACTGGGAGAGCACAACCTCATCCCTCATCTCATTTGGTGAGCTGCACAGAAGTTTGCTCCTCAGAAGGGTCATCTTTAATTATGCTGCCTGTGAACTGCTTCCCATCTCCTTTGAATAATATTTCATTTGTCAGAGAACTTGACAAGCTGAATTCTTATCTATTTGTCTTACTTTACTATATAACACATGTGAAAGCAAACTACACAACATGCATACACACACATATATACATATATATGTGTGTATATATACACACATGTTATATATATATTTATATATGTTCTTCATCATGTTATTACATACATAAAAATTAATAGTTACTGAATGAGGGATTGGGTAAGGGAATGATGAGTGTGACATCAGAGTAACATTTAATGGAACAATTAATATGAGAACACATAAGAAAACATAAATGTGAATCTATACAACTTTATAAGCACCTTCCTTAGCACATCCTGATGCCACAAAGGAAACTTTGATTGTAAATGAGGTAGTAGAAAAGAATCACAGTAGGCAAAGGTCTATTGGCATCACATGCACTGACATGTTGGATTCCCTATTAAAAACAATTAGATACATTGGGCCTCTCGTGAACAAAATTTGTCCTCTCACTGATGACACTAAAGGACACACTTCCAAATATCATGTAAGTCATTAGGGAAGCCCCAGTCACAGGGTCACATAAACATTCTTGCAGAGGAAATGTCATCTTAGGAAAGTGCACACAAGATATTTTAATACTTTTGAATTTTGAATTATAAGTATAATCAAAGGTAATTCTGATTTTGTAAAAACCCTTTTTTAGATATTCTTTCTGGTAGCTCTTATTTTTAAATCTGATGTAGATTTGAGGAGCTGCCTTATTGCAATAGTTAAATCATCGTCATACAGTTTGGAGTAGCTGTATGAGACCTTGTATAAAATGACTTTCCAATCATTTCTGTTCTAAAATGATTATGATGATTCTGTCTAGCATCACAAACATCAAGTATCATCAATAGTATCAATAAACAGAATTAAAATTTTCATTGTCAGCTTTAATATAAAATAACATATTGATGTTCTAATATCAGGGAAATATTGCCTTTTATGAATTATTTCATTAAATTAATAAGAAAGTTTCTTTTTTACTAGTTTTAGCTTGCATAATATTAAATTAAAAATTATATACATTTTACATTGGCTACCTCTGCTTTAGTAATATTAAAAGAACACAGAAATTTTACTGGGAATGAAACATATTTATTAATTTCTTTTGTTCTATTACTTAGAAAGATTATTTTCATCTGCCACCTTTCAGCAGGTTAATTAATTCTTGAATTCTTAAAGGAATGCATAATAAAAAAGCAGAGATATTAATAATATAAGCATAAATTTCTTTCCTGAAAATATCCCACAGTATATAAAAAATACTACTGATAATCTCACATTTATTTTATACATAATTTACTGGAAATACATGAAGCTAAGAATCAGGAAAAGTTAGCTCTTTCAAGTGTTTGAATTTTTCATTTTAGTACCCTTGTTTCTCCAGGGAAAGCATTTATGTAATGTATTTAAATATCATGCTAAAGTAACACTGACATTTGTTCATACTTTATTTATATTGTACTTGACACATCTGTACTGAAAATAAATTGTGAATTCTAATACTAATAATGTTCCTGTTAGTTAATAAAAGTTTGACAAATAATTTGTTTTTCTGTAGTCAGTGAAAAATGAGAGTAGTCATTATTTAATAATTCAAATACATTAATAAGCTGCATTCTACAAATACAACCCCTACAACAGTCTTGAGAAAAGCATTGGGTGTGATTTAGCAAAGGGAGACAGACATTGCAAGCTAGTTTCTTAGAGGAGCATTTAATCAGAATGATCAGAAGCTAGTCTCTCTCTTTTTCTTTTCTTTTTTACCAGTCTCTAAGGAATTCAATATCAGTTTAGTAATTTTCAAACCCCATCTTACACCGTGTACCTCATTTCCCTCAACAATCAGTCTTAATATTTCTAACTACCTACCCAAAAGGAAACTTTGACCTGGACTCCATATTTTTTGTTTACTTACTGTTCTTTTATATGACTCTTCCTTTGATCCCCCCAAGCCTCTATCAAGGAAAGTATTAAAATTACTATTCCAGAAGTGAAATTAAGGTGAAAAAAATTAAAATAGTTTTTCCTCTATTTTTAAACTGAAAAATTAGAAAAGCATGATTATATTAATATAAACAATTGTGGGAGAAGACATTTATTACCTTTTCTCTTCAAAAATTGACACTCACAGAGTAGAACTTGAACATTGGCACTTTCCCCAAATGCTGGTTTTGAGTAGCAGCCATACTACTTCACAGAAATAAATGTTTGCTATTATGTTCTTACATCTTTACCTACTTATCAAACCAATATTGATTGTTGATAAATGTTAATCATTATAATTAATTACTATCTGAGAAAATGTTCAGTAATTGTTTAAATAAATCTTAATTTCCACATTGTAAAAATAAAAAAAGTATATCAGTTTTGTCTACTACTTAAAAACGTTTAAAGTGGTGATGAATACCTGGATATGTTTCAGATCATTAAATGTGTAGAGCAAGGTGATATATCAGCTTTTCTGTGTAGGGAAAAGTGATTTTGGTGTTTAATGGTCTTCAAAGACTTCTCAAATATTTTCTGTCCAATTAATACAAACAAAGAGAACATTTATCACACGGTTATTCTTTGTTGATAAATTACCAAGGGTCATTATTTTTCATCATATAATATAATGTTACTTAGGTCATCATTATAATTTGAATTTAGAGGTCAGCAATGAATTAAATATTACATGTTCTCCTCTATCACCTTTCCCTTCCTTCACATCTTAGAATAATTACAAGTTGTTTTATAGTGCTGTCAGAATTGTTAAAATATTTAGAGCCTTAAAATATTAACTAGCAATCATTACACATTCATTTAAAGACTTCATGACCAACCAACATGAAGGAAAATGAGGAATAAAATATCTCCTGTAAAGTCAATGAAAGAAAATAAAGCAGTCTATAAAATATCCATTGTAGAAAATAGGTCCCTTGGTCCTCTGGACTAGAACTCATCATTCTTTGTCTTTTCACATTAAAAGTTGCATAATTCTCAATCACAAAATTTTAACTTGCATTAAAATTTAAAGTATAAGTCAATTTCAAACACCTAATTTCTGAAACTTAGAAAATTTTGTCAGATCAAAATTGTATGTGGGCAAAGCCTATTATTATGATAATTCATTCATTTTGAGATTACATCTGAATTAATTTCCAATTCAAATATTGTTTCTTTAGAGGAATTTAATACCATCATGATTTCTTTTTATTTGTAATCAAATTAAGCCATTATGGTTGGTACCATGCCTCCGAATTTACTTTTGATTGAGAATGGAGGATGGGTATTCTTTCCAAGCACTCACATATAAACACACACAACGCACACACACACACACATACAGAGACATGTATATGTATTTATATGTATATATGTGTGTACATGTTTGCAAGTGTATACACACAAACATACAGAAATATTGGCTTGCTTTTTAATGGTCATAATTATTGGGGCTAGAATAATGCTCAAAATGAGAGCTGAAATTTTTTCTCAAACATGACTTTCCCTTGAAAAGGAAACTAATATTTGTGTAAACTTTTGGTGTGAAGTTTCATTGTCAGTGTAGTAGATAGTCTTCACTACTTCACTTCAACTGGACTGGACTTAGAATGCCCATACTCCTCCAGGTATGTCTATGGGCTTTCTTCCAAAAAGATGAAGTTCACAAGAGAAGATTTCCCGTGAAAGTAGTAGCATCATTCCAGGATTCTTGGATTTAGTTATAAGGAGAAGGCAGGCAGTGTACTGACACTCATCTCTTTCTACTTCCTAAATATATCCATGGTGGGAGCTTCAAGACCATGCCTTCTTTGACAATGATAAACTATACTCTCACACTGAGAGCCATGATCAGCAATCCTTACTTAGGGTCCTTTTAGAAGTTTTGGTTTGGTTTGGTTTGGTTTTGGTTTTTTGTTTTGTTCTGTTTTGTATTATGTTTGTTTGTTTGTTTGTTTGTTTCTGTCTTACCCTAAGGAGAAATGTAACTGATACAGTTAACCACTGAATATCAACTGTGGATGTTATCCAATCTATTTCTTTTATGCTCCTGTCTTAAAATCTTGTGCTGTTTCCACTGTAATACTCTTTAGATTGTGCTCCGTCTATCCTCTGAACATTCCTTCCTTTGCTGAAAATAAGTCATAGTGTATCTTTTATGAAGACATGATTTCCAACATGGAAAATTTTTTTAAAAATTATTTCATTTACTTAACATTTCAAATGTTATTCCTCTTTCCAGTCCTCCTTCCATGAGTCCTCCTCCCTCCCACTTCCCCTTTGCCTCTAAGAGGGTGCTCTCCCACCCAGCCACCCACTGCTACCTCACCCCTCTAGCATTCTCCTTCTCTGGGGCATCAGGCCTCCACAGGACCTAGCACATCCCCTCCCACTTAGGCCAGACAGGGAAGTCCTCTGCTACATATGTAGTGGGGGTGGACCAGCATTTAGGCAGACGGGGTGCTGGAGGTTACATCTGGATCAGCAGGCAAGAGGAAGACAGTAAGACACTTGGCCTGACATGATCACTAGAAACATAATCAAAGTCTTCCCTCACTGACAAACCTACTGAAAAAAAAGACCACACCTCCTAGTTGTGCTACTCCCTATGAGCCTAACAGAGCTGCTTTCATTAACACCACCACAGCTATGCGTAAATCAGTAAACTTGCTATCAGCCAAGCTTTTCCCTGCCCCTTCAGCTTCACTTTCTCTTGTGCTTTCATTTTTTTTCGTCTCCCTAACAACTGTTAGTCTGTCACTTACGGATGTTTTCATTCAATGTAATAATTAATTATCATTATTTTTCTTTATGGTTTAAGTGCCATAAGTAACTTGTTGCCATTTACAGACATTTCTTCCTCCTCAACTTTTTTCTGAATCTCTAGATGATATTTTTACTGATTCAGTAATAAACTTCCCTAAAAATCATAAAACTATTCATACACAGAAGTTGGGAATCTGAAATTCAACCTTAGATGTAGAAAAATCAGCATGGGTGTTCCTTTAAAATGTACAATTGCAATGTGGATATTTTAAAGCCTTCAAGGTTCCTACATTATCCATATTAATTTTAACAGAACTTAACTAACCAAGTTAATTTTCATTAACAAGTTAAAATACATATACTATGTATACAATGAAATACTGTACTGCAATAAAGAATAAAATCATACTATGCACAAGAAAATAGATGGATTTGTTTATCACTGTGTTAAATAAAATAATCTAGGCTCAAAAAGCATTTGTAGAACCTAGACTCTTTATAAGCCATGAAAGCACAATAGGGCATGAGGGGCTACTTAAGAAGAGAACAGGAATGGTGCTCAAGAGAGGACTACTGGGGAGGTAATGTACTCATCCATCCTCTCCCTTTCCCTAGTCACTATAGAGAAATTTTAAGTAGCAACATGATTTCTCTGATCATACATAGAACTTCTAGGTCAGTGTGATAGGTCAATAATACAGACACACCCTTAGTACATACCTTTAATTCCTCTGGCAGAAATTCTTTAGTACATACATTTAATCCCAAACAACGACATTTAACTAAAGGGAGACAAAATGACTAATCAGAGAAAGATTTGACAGAATGTGTTAGAGATAGGATATAGCCAATTCTCAGGAGAAAAAGCTATTTAAGAACAGAGCAGGGAGAGAGAGAGTTCAGTCAGTCAGTTGGAGTCATTGCAGTGAATGCAGTGCTATGGAGTTGAATTGTTCATAAATTCATGCACTTCAGTACAAGTCAGCAGAGGCAATTGAAGCCAGAGAATAAGTAGGAGCCAGAAGATTAAAACAAATTGCCAGAGTTAGTTTTAGGTCAAGCAGAACAATTTTAGCTTATTCAGGAGTAAGGCTCCTAGACAGTAATTCCATCAGGCAAATAAAGGTTAGCTTTATAGGGTATTTTACAGTAATAGATATTGTCAAATAACATTGTCAAATTGAGTTTGAAACATTTTTTTAATTAGATATTTTTTTATTTACATGTAAATTTCTCCTTTCCCAGTTTCCCCTCCAA
>NW_022196914.1:20024999-20037340 GCF_008632895.1 Mastomys coucha
AACCACTTATCAGAGAGTGCATACCGTGTTTGTTCTTTTGTGATTGGGTTACCTCACTCAGGATGATGAAACATTTTTTTAAATAAACATCCTCCCCAATAAACCATTTGAGGTAGATGATAAAATAACTCTTCTTTTAAAAAGCAAATAGAAGATATTTTATAATAGTTTTCATAAATTTTAAGTATTTAATTCAAATATATTTTAATCAAAGTATTTATACTATGTGCAAGCATACTTTCCTTTATGATAGATGTGAATACATTTTCACTCATTGACTTTATTCATATTCTATCTCCAGCATAGAGCATATGATATAAAAATAAATACTATACACACATACTTAATGTGCTGTTAATGTAAAATACACCCTGCCAATCTTCTGATAATTCCCTTCAAATGTTTTCTTTAAGGTAAAAGATTTTCAAATTACTTGAAGTAGTGTGCAGAATAATTTACTTTCATACTTAAAAGCTGTATAATTTTTATCTTGGGAAGAAAACAAACAGGAAAACACTTTTCCATTAAGAAGCCATCTTTTGCCTTAGGATTCATCATTTACATTTCAAAAAATGTTTTCCTGTGCCTTTAGAAAAAAGAGTGTACTAGTTCTAGATTTTATAGATATCTCTAAGTATGAAGCTAATTCAGACTAATAAGGGAATAATTGTTTCTTTCTGTAGTTAACATGCATTTCTTAATTAGGGAAAGAACAGAAAAGGGAGTGACATTTGCTTTTACAAAAAAAAAATCATGAAAAACATGTAATCCAAGTTAAATCACCACAGGCTTTATAGTATCTGCTCATCTGACAATCATGGGAAATTTATTTTACTGCATATAATTTGAGAGAAAAACCATGATTGTTGTTTAGTACTGAGCAAATTTAATAAAATAACCATATACATGACTATCAACATCTTGTGGAATTTTAAGCAAAATAAACTCATTTGTCAAACATTAACATTAAAATTCCCATGATCTGCCTCTGAGGGGATGGCTTCATAGTTAGGAGCACTCATCTATCCAAAAGAGAACCAGAGCCAGTACGGAGGCTTACAAACATCTGTAACTTGGGTTCCAGGAGACAAAATGCTTTCTGGTCTCTGAGGACACCATGTATGCAAATGATACACAGATATATAGCTAAAAAAACAACCCATGTACATAAAATAAAAATCAATATTTTTTTAAAAGTAGAGTTAATTTGCAAGTACATTGGAAACTGAATTTAATATGCTAGAAATATGAGTCATTGCACTTATTTTCTTCATTTATTATGGGTGTGGTGTGATGTGTGCCAAGCTGTAATGTGAATGTCTAAACCAGAGGATCACTTTCTGGAGTTGTGTTTTCGTTTCCTCCTCTCTTGTTTAGAGGCCGTGACTTTCTGCTTCTTTTCACACTGCATATCCAGGCTAGCTGGCATGCAATCTTATGGGCAATTCCTCTGTATCCACATCTAATCTCATTTTAAGAGTGCTGAGATTATACATGTGGAGTATAACATTGAGGGATTGAGCCAGACCATCAGGTACACACAGCAAGTAGTTTAGCCTGCTCAACCATCTCACTATAGCCCTTTCTATATTTTAAAGATCATTAGTTATGAAATATTATCATGAATAGAATGTGTTGGATGGTTACATATCTTCCGAGAAAAAAGTCTGTATGTGGTTTCAAATTGTTATTTTCAAATAAATCCCAATTGCTATCATGTATAAATTATCTCTCTCTATTAATAATATTTTTTTTTTGGTTTTTCGAGACAGGATTCTTCTGTGTAGCCCTGGCTGTCCTGGCACTCACTCTGTAGACCAGGCTGGCCTCGAACTCATAAATCTGCCTGCCTCTGCCTCCCAAGTGCTGGGATTATAGGCGTGTGCCACCACTGCCCGGCAATAATAATTTTAATTATGTAATAATTTATAATTTCTTACAGTAAGTAATCATTCACAATGGGTAATAAATACTTTCTGTGTTAACACTGATTACTTTATTTTGTCTTTTATAGCCTCATTTATTAGTAAACATATGTATTTCTATTCTAGAAATTTAGTTAGCTCGATTTAAAAAGTAAGAATGTTCTGGCTATCACAATCATGAATTTACAGCAGCTGAGGTAAGTTACTCAGCATATACTCAAGATCGAGCCAGTCAGCACCCTGGGATAGATGTGCATGGGAGAACCTACAGACCCTATGTGATGCTGAGGCAGAAATGGAAATGGAAAGTTGCTGGGGAAGGGAACTTCCCTTGCTCCAGTAGATGTTCTATGTCCATGCATATGTGTGCTGCACTAGCTGATCTCAGTGGGTCATAAACAGACAAAGATATGAAATTGGGAGAAAGTTTGGGAGTCATTGGATGATGCAGAAGAGAAAAAGAGAGGTAGACATGACTATTTTGTATTGGGGGTGTATACAAACACACACACACACATAACATTCAAAAACAAAAAGAAATTTTATAAAGAGGAAAGAATATCTCTTTGCTGGTACCACAAACAAGTGGCAAGAAATTTGTCTGAATGAAAATATATTTGACAATGATCCTGTAAGAATCCAAAAGTTGTATTTTTTCTTCCTTGTACCAAGACTAGGTTGAAAACATGTCTATTTTTCTGTGGACTGCTGTCAGAAGGATCATGTACCTCAAAGTCAACCATGGGAAGAAAGATGAATGTTCTATGATAAATGCTATAAGGCTGCTGGGACAGATATAAAACAGTAAGATGTGAGTGAAGATAAGACGGAATTGATTTTTTTGAGTACAGATCACCTTCTTTCTTGGAGCAGAATACGTAAGATAAGCCACACAGTATGAAGTTGACAGGGCCCAGGATGACTACAGCAACTGGACTGGTGGATAGGAAAGAAGTGATTGTAAGTAGAGCGAATAAGTTCCCAGAAATCAGAGAATTTTAAAACTATTACAGCTGAATTTTTTTAATTAGTAAGACTAGATTGTATAGTTCCAGAACAAGTATAAAAGAATGTCATGTATTACATCAGTGAGTTCACATGCAAACTCATTTTAATGAAGAGAACAGAGATGAGAACAGAGATTATTTTGATAAATGTTCATAAGCTTGCCTATAATGAAGTTTGTGAATTATAAACATAGTCCTCTGGGGTGAGGAAATCATGAAAATCATTTCTTAAATATTAACTTGCTTGGGACCTATGATACAGCCTAGTGGGTAAGGGCATCTGATGACAGACCTAATGGTGTGAGTTCAATCCCATAGACAAGTGCTTCTCAATCTTCCTAATATCATGATCCTTTAATAGAGTTCCTCATGTTGCGGTGACCCCCAACCATAAAATTATTTCATTGCTGCTTCAGAACTTCAATTTTATGGCTGTTATGAATTTAAATGGAAATATCTTTATTTTCTGATGGTCTCATGTGATTGCTGTGAAAGGGTCACTTGACCCTAAAAGGGGTAATGGCCCACAGGTTGAGTACTGCTGCCTTACACCCATGTACAAGTATGGGAGAACCGGGGCTGGTGAGATAACTCATTGGTTAAGAACACCGACTGATCTTCTGAAGGTCCTGAGTTCAAATCCCAGCAACCATATGATGGTTCATAACCATCCTCAACGAGATCTGACTCCTTCTTTTGGAGTGTCTGAAGACAGCTACAGTGCACTTACATGTAATAAATAAATAAATCTTAAAAAATAAAAAAGAATGAGAACCTACTCCTATAACTTGTACCTTGACATCTTTGTATGTGACATAGCATTTGCATTAACACACACAAACACACACACACACACACACACACACACACACACACACCTCATCAAATTTAAATACTTTTAATTACCTTGACATATAGGCCTTTGAAGTATTTCCAAAAACTTATAAAGACAAATAGAATTCTCATTACAATCAATAGGCTCTTGTCATTTCTATATCAAACTCTTGAATGTCTTCAGAAGGTATTGTGCACATATTCAAACTTATGATTTGATAAATATGTATATTTTTGTATTGTGTATTTTCATATCTCTCCTATTATAACACACACCAAAGAAAAACTCATAAAGATAAAAGGTTTCTGCTTGGTCACAGTTGTTGTGGGGGATTGAGATGAGTTCATGAGAAATGTTCTTTGCTGTTTAGTGGCTGTAGCAAGACAGCATAGCATACTATTAGCTGTTAGCATGTGGTAGTGTTGGATGAGTCATGTCATGCAGCTATTACCACTGGCAGGGAAACAAACTACCAAGAGATGAGGGTGAAAACTCCACACAGCTGTACTTGGTCAGTCAAACTGAATCAAAACTTCTAAAGAGTCTGATGCTGTGGTTTATATACATACATATATGCTTGTATAGTAAAACTGGGAAAAGGTTTCCACATGACAAGTATCACAACAAATCTTTAGACAAAGCTACACAGAAAATCTCTAGCAATGCAGCAAAGCACCCATGACCTTCCCAATGTGAGTCAGTTCTATTGACTTAAAAACAGTGCTCAGATCTAGGTTCTGAGGAAGGATTTGTAATAAAGATGCATTTTATTAATGGTGGATGCAAAGTACATGGGGTCTCTTTTATAAAGATGATTTCTAGTCACTTGGGGACAAAGCCCGGCATTATTAGAACCAGAACAATGCTCAGGATTTTAGGGACATTCATGTAAATGCCAACTCCTGGATTCTCCAATTCTTACTCTAAACTGTGATTCCTCAGTAATAGCACCTCACTGACAGGGAGAGGCAGAAGAAGAGAAAAGGTTTGGTGTCCCATTAGCACAGTCAATGGTACAACTCAAGTGATGTGAAACCCTTTCAATAGACCTAGGTGAATAGATTCTAAATCATTTCACTGAGATCAGCCTGTAACTCCTTTGCTTTTCAGGGGCATAACATAAAATCTCTAACAGCAATGTTAGCCTAACACTGTCTCCCTTGCTAATATAAATCTGTGCCTCTATCTGTCTCTTGGTCAGCTTCTATGACACCTTGTAAACTCCTAAACTAAGACTGAAAAAAATTTCTTCCTCCAAAATTTGTTTCAACATTGGAATATATTTTGCTCTAAAATCTATTAAATATTTATTTGTATTTAACTTTTATTGATTCTTAATTAATTTTATATCACCATATACCCCCAACCCCACTCATTTCCCTGTCCCTTCATACCCACCCTCTATTCTTGCTATCTTGCTACTTCCCCTCAGCTAAAAATCAAAACAAAACAAAACAAAACAAAAACAAAAATAACCAAAACAACAACAACAACAACAAAAACAAAAGAAAATCTTTTGTCCATACTTCTTTACTTGCAAAGTTCATTGGAAGTTCTAGTTCAAGTTATTGGTCTGGTACATGTCCTCTGAGTCATGGAGCTCCTGCTGCTTTGTATGACTGGTTTGTTCACTGTGCTCCAGCCATTCATAGATGGGGGAGATATTGGGGCGGGCCATGGATCTGGGTCTGCTTTGTAGCAGATCAACCGACCAGCTTCTCGACACCCATATCACTAGGATATGTTCTCCAGCATGGCCACAGCTAGTTCACCCAATGCTATGGCTGGCAAGGAGCAGAGCCAGCTCGTTTGCTTTCTTGTCCTTGGGCCAGCTCACCAGCACCCTTTCTAGCAGAGCTAGCTCTATTGTGCTGCCTAGGTGAGGTACAGGGCTAGAGTTCTCCAGACTGCTGGAGAAGGAGGCAAAGGGCTGAGCCAGCTCAACTGCTCACATCCTTGGGGCTGGCTCACCCACAACCTCTCAACCCTGCAATCAGGACCAGTTCTACTGTGTTGTCAAGGCAAGGTTCATGGCCTACTTTCCCTAGTGCTATAGCCAGTGATCGGCAGGGCTTTCTCTCTTACTCCCACGACCCTGGGACCAATTCTTCTGCAACCCCACAACAATCTCTATTGTGATTCCTGGAAAAGATGTAGGCCTGCTCTCCCCAATGTTGTAGCTGGTAAGAAGCAGGGCCAGCTCTTCTGCTCTCATACCATGAGGGCCAGCTCTACTATGATGGCCAGGTGAGCTAACAAGGAGGCCAGTTCTACAGAGCCCTCTGGCATCAATATGGCTCTAGGCAGCAGCCCAGACAGGGATATCTGCCAACAGACACTTTTTGTTGTAGGTCCACAATACCCAGAAGTGGCCCTTGGTGGTAGCACTAACCAGGACCTTTGTTGGCATCACCTGCTATGCATATCAGCGTGTTCCTCACTATTCCCTAGTCTCCAGTTCTAGTCCTCTTCATTGTGCACTCATTATTGTGCTTCTCTTTCATCTCTTCAACACTTACTTTCTCATCATAGTGGTAACCTGGGCCTCTGGGTGTTCTGTACCACCAAGGCCATGTGACCCCAGGCTGGGGTCATCTCAGGGGTACTCTTTTATCATGATATTTTACATATAATTTAGACACCACAAAAGGGTGAATCCTCAAGCCACTTAACTAAAGAGTTGTTTTAATATAAATTTAGATTACTGTGGGGCAGTGGGCTGTGTTCAGGTAGAGTAAAGGTCTGGAACCCCAGAGACCCGGTGGGTGATAATTTCCACCTCCATGGGATGGAAGGTGTTCGACCACACCTTCGGGGACCCTGGCTCCTGAACTATATAGTACAATAATTTGTTTGTATTCATAAATACATTAACTCATTAGTTCACTCATGTAAATTAAGATATCTTACAAAGTAAATTTTCATGTTTTAATGACAATACCTAAACTCAAAGTTATACACTACTAAACAAAACTTGTTTTATGTAAAATAACATGTCTGAACCTTCCACTAACCAGAACACATGAAACTGGATACTGTATGATGTGAGACTACTATAGCTTTAAGTTTTAAATCCCATGAATAAAAATGAGTTTATGATGTGGTATTCAAATGCTAATTTGTATTTTGCAAAAATAAAGCATGATTATGGTCTATAAATGAATAATAATTGTGGCACACATTAAATATGTTATAAATAAAATTTTGAGCTCAAAATATTCATTAAGTTAAACTTTTTGAGTGCTTAAATTTTCTTAAATCAAATGCATTAATTAGAATTGTGTGATTCTTCAGTGAGGATATATTTATGACTCTTGATTGTGAATCAGCATGTAAAGTTATGCAAAGGCTTTGTAAAATCTAATTTCCAGCTTCCACAATACATCAATAAACTTAAAAGCCTTCAGTACTCCCTTAGAGTAATGACTGATGACATTCCACCCACTTTAATATATCCTTTGATGTCTTCAATATATTAATTATTGTTATTTTTTCTTTACACTTCCTTATACATCTTTTCTACAAGCCAATTCTTGATGTTACTTATAATACTAATGATTACTTATTTTGAGGTGTTCCCCCCAATGGATTGATTTGCATTTTTATCTTTTATGTTACCTGCTTAATTTGAAACATCACTTACTACCAACATATAGTATTCTTTTAAGTTTAGATCATTAATTTAATACTTATTTTGGAAACTGTTTTTCACTATGCAAGTCTGTTAATTTTTTGTTGTAATTATAAGATAAAGAAATTGTTTCATTAATAAATTTTTACCTACTTTTGGTTTTTATGTGGCTTTTGGCTAAGGCACAGCTGATTATCATTTTATACTTTGTGTGCTTGGTGATTCCTTCAGTTAACATTGATTATTATTTTGCATAACTATATAGTCACATTTGCTATATCATAAATTTAAATATTTTTACATTTATATTGCAGGTATTTGCCTGTTTCTTAGCTGTCATGATTCCAAGGCTGATAGTGAAGTTACAGGCTGTGAGTCTGGGTGTTCTCACTCAAATACATTGATGTCTCTGAAGTTACGTAGAGAGTCAGTGATCCGTGGTCTCCTGTTTGAGAGCTGACCTTGCTCTGCAGATTCACTTCATTTAATGCATAATGTTGAAGTCAGGCCTACTGTGAACATGAGACGAGGCTCACTTCTGCTTACAAGGTACCTTATAGTGGAAACATGCTTTTCTCTTTTAAGTTTGGACATGTTTCTAAGCACAGGGACTACCATTCGAATATTAAGTTAAATATCTTCTCAGAATGTTGTGCTGAAAATTTTGGTTTTATTGGTCTACTCTTGTGCTGTGTTAGTTTTATGAGGTGTAGTTAATTTTGACCATGAGCATTTATAATTCTAATCCTGTCTCTTTGGCTTTGTCTCCAAAATAACTCTTGTTACTGGTGCACCTATACTACTATTATTAAACTTACCTCCTGTTTTGCCATGACAGCAACTCTGACTGCCATTAATATGTACTTTTGCTTGCAATTGATTGTCCTCTCTTTGGTATTAAATTGTAAACCTTATTTTAATGGTCATTTTAAAACTGAAGTTTATTATTTACCCCAATTAGAAATGTTTTATCTTTTAAAGACATATAATGTGATAATTTGTATCATTGTTACTTCATTGTTATCACCACAAAATAATCTAATTATGGCAATAAGGCTCTGCCGTGTAATATGGGACATCATAAACATGAGTTAATAAAAACAAGTGCATGTCTTTATATTTGTGGAAATTTCAAGACGTTCATTTTCTTGTCCCATGATAGCACATTTCTCTGCATAATAGACTAGCAATCATTTGACTGTCTAATATACAGTCTAATTATTATAACCCTAATTATTAGAATGGATAAATAAGAAAAGTGTAGCTGCTTATATTCTAATTTTAACTTGCATTTCCCAAGTTAGTCTGCATGGAGCTTCTGGAAACTTGCCTCTATTAATTCTAATTGGTAAATGAAGATGCTAGAATAGAAGAGAGCTGGGACTTAAGGTTCCTGGGCTTGGGACAGAGAGGAAGCAGGAGGGAAGGAGAAACATCATGCCTGAGGAGTGTGCAGGATTAGGCACATCCTCTGATTTATTTAGTGAGAACTTCATCCCTGTTTATATCATTTTATAAATCATTTATAAATCAGTTTATATCATCATTGCTACACATGCCCCCTTCTTCCATAATCCCAAAATCCATGCACTCTTTTGTTCATCCAACTTCTGTTCTTAAACAACTAGACTTGTTTTATCCCTTAACTTTTGTGAATAAAACTGAACCTAGCACTGATGTGCAAACATCTCTGTTATATGTTGATTTGGAGGTCTCTGGATATATATAGGAGTAGCATAGATGGACCACAAGGTAGATCCACTTTCAGTGTTTAGTTTTGTTTTTGTTTTTCCATTTGTTTCGTTTGCTTGGTTTGGACTTATTTTCCTTTGTTTCTTATTTCCATATCAGTTGGACTACTTGGTCTTTCCATCAACAGTGAGTAATCTACATTTTCATTAGCATCTGACTTTTTAAAAAAATGAGGATTGGCCATGCAGTGGTGGCCCATGCCTTTAATCCTAGCACTTGGGAGGCAGAGGCAAGCGGATTTCTGAGTTCGAGGCCAGCCTGGTCTACAGAGTGAGTTCCAGGACAGCCAAGACTACACAGAGAAACCCTATCTCGAAAAAAAACAAACAAACAAAAAAGGCGAGGATCATTCTGACAGTAGGATGGAATATAAAGGTAGGTTTAATTTGTATTTCTTTAATAACTGCTAAGAGTCAATTGTCAATGTTTTTCATATTTTTGCATATTATATTTAATTTTTGAATACTTTCTGTTCATCAACACATTTATAGACAAGATTTCTAATGTCCTACTGGTTAGATTTTTTTCTTTCACTCTTTGTTTATTCTAAACATTAATCCTCTATCAGATGTATGGATAAGATATATTTTTTCTGATTCTGAGAGCATACATGTACTGAGGTATAAATTCTGAATTTTATTTGTAACATAATTCTTTCAACATTAGACTTGAAGATATCCATTTAGAAATTTTTTTTGGAAAGGGTACATTTACTGGGTAGTCATGTGTATCTTCTTGACAGAAGCTAGATTCATCAGAGAGGAAGGAGCCTCAGTTGAGGAAATACCTCATTGATATCCAGCTGTAAGGCATTTTCTCAATTAATGATCATTGGGAAGGGCCCAGACTATTGTAGGTGATAAAATCCCTGAAGTGGTTGGTGGTCCTGAGTTCTGTAAGAAAGCATAATGATCAAGCCCTTGGCAGCAAGCCAGTAAATAGTATCCATCCATAGCTTTTACTTCAGCTCCCGCCTCCAGTTTCCAATCCTTCTTGAGTTCCTGTCCTGATGTATTCCAGTGATGGACTTTACAATCTGGAAGTATAAACTCTTTCCTCCTCAACTTGCTTCTTGGTCATGGTGTTTTGGGCACATTAAAGAAAACCTGAACAAAAATAGAACAAATTTGTTTAATAGTAGAGCCAATATCTGTACCCAATAGTGATAACACCAAAATAGTTGTTGTCCTGTTGACCACACATAATTTTATTATAATATCACTTACCTTTTTCCCTCTATTTTTTGTAATAGTTGCAAATGACATTATAGTAAGTTAAAAAATACCCAGCAAGGCTATGTGCTTCATTCTGGATCTGCCCTGCCTCGTCTCATCTTACAACCTACTCTCCATCACTCTCCAACTGCAACCTACTGCACTGGATTCTCTTTCATTATTCCACATTATCAACTATGCCAAAATCTTTGTATATGCAGAACTTGTGTCACTCTATGTCCCTTTGCCAGATTATTGTTCTTATTTCAACTTCCAAATGTATCTTTCAGTGCTTGGTGAATTATTCTACAACTTGTTTTTGTTCTCTATCTTGTTACAAACCCATCAGCTTCTCATGTTGGTGTAGTAGTTGATCTCCTGTCATTTCACATATGAGCATATTTTTACCACATAGGGAATCTCACCATATTTTTCTAATTCAAACAATGACATTTCTTTTGCATTTAAGGTGTGTGCAATGAGAAACCTTTTTGTAAACAGTTTATACTTTTACAGAAGTATTTTGCTTTATTACATTGATGATTATTGCTTGTTTTTCTAAAATGTTCCTATTAAATAGTTGTTTCTCATGTTCTAGTAAGTAATAGTTTAAAACAAAGCTTGCAGTGGTTTCTCATAAATAGGACTCACTAGATGTCTAGATAATCTGAGGAGGTTGTTGTAAGATACATCTATCTAGTAAATGAGAAAACTGAAGACAAGATGAAAAGTGAATAAAGTAATCAAGTCCTTTCCATCACTGAATCATCCATAGTATCTTCTATCCCTTCTAATGCATCCTCCCTGGTTTAGGTGGAATTTTATTTGCTTATTTAACCCTCTTTCAAGACTGCTTGGACATCTTGTCTTTCCGAAGGTTGAGGAAGCCTGCTGCTGCCCTCTGCTGGTGAGAACACTGGAGCGAAGGATTGATTTTTTTCACATTCCTGTTCCATCTCAGGAAATAATCTGGAGAAAGAACAAAACAGAAGGACATGTACTTATTCAGTGGCTCAACCAGTATACTCAATTCAGTCTACTCAGCCAGTAACAAAACTCCACATATTAGGCAAGCAGAGCTGCAACTGTATCTGTCATAAGAGATATCCAAACTATGGTGTTTTCATTTCTTTTAAAGAGATATACATGCCATCTATATCTATTATGAGGATTAGATTACACAAGAAATTATAACCACTTAAAGACTAGATGTTTAATAATTTATTTTTAACATTTTTGCGTGCTAATTTTTAAATAGATTTGTAAACAGTGTGATGCAAGTAAAAAGTTCTTAACAGATGTTGCTGTGAAATTTGAATCTTTATTTTAATTGTATAATCTGATAGATTCTGGCAAAACAAAGTGATACATCATTCATCCATAATATCTAGGATAATACATGATATAATGCACAATATCAATACAAGATAAGTAAAATGTACTTTTTGATTTATGCTGACTATATAAATCCTACTGTGCCACATATTTCCGTTTCACTGTCAATGTTATATAAGCTTGTGAGGCTGTAGTTTAATACATTCTCCATCATATTGCTGACCTGGCAGGCTTTATCAATCAAATGCATCTAGCATTTTCATAAGTTCACTCACATATGATGTTAAATCACACACACACAAATTTAATAGCATATAAACTTTCTATAAATTTTAAAATTTCCAAGTCAAAATGGCTGCTGCTTTTTGCTTTTCAGAATATTCAGATGTTACTTACAATAAGTAGAGATATTAATGACTACACCTCTCTCCATACATTTTGAATTTTTAAAAAAATGTATTACATGAGTTCAGATGAGAGATCATGGAAACAGAAACTAAACAAGGACACAGTGAGACTAACGGAAGTTATGAAACAGATGGATTTAACAGATATCTATAGAACAGTTTACCCCAAAACAAAAGGATAGACCTTCTTCTCAGCACCTCATGGTACCTTCTCCAAAATTGACCATATAATTGG
>NW_022196914.1:20037776-20038687 GCF_008632895.1 Mastomys coucha
ACAGTCCCATATCTGCTAAGGAAATAGAAACAGTCATTAATAGTCTCCCAACCAAAAGAAGCCCAGGATCAGATGGGTTTAGCGCAATTTTATCAAACATTCAAAGAAGACCTAATACCAATACTCCTCAAACTATTCAACAAAATAGAAATTCCCAATTAGTTCTATGAAGCCAAAATTACTCTTTTACCTAAATCACACAAAGACCTAATGAAGAAAGAAAACTTCAGACCAATTTCCCTTATGAATATCGATGCAAAAATACTCAATAAAATTCTTGCAAACTGAATCAAAGAACACATCAAAACGATCATCCACCATGACCAAGTAGGCTTCATCCCAGGGATGCAGGGATGTTCAATATACGGAAAATCCATCAACGTAACTCACTACATAAACAAACTCAAGGGCAAAAACAATATGATCATCTCACTAGACGCTGAGAAAGCATTTGACAAAATCCAACATCCCTTCATGATAAAAGTCTTGGAAAGATCAGGAATTCAAGGCTCATATTTGAACATAGTAAAAGCAATATACTGAAAACCAGTAGCCAATATCAAACTAAATGGAGAGAAACTTGAAGCAATCCCACTAAAATCAGGGACTAGATAAGGCTACCCACTCTCTCCCTACCTATTCAATATTGTACTTGAAGTCCTAGCCATGGGAATTAGACAACACAAGGAGATCAAAGGGATACGAATTGGAAAGGAAGAAGTCAAATTATCACTCTTTGCTGATGATATGATAGTATACTTAAGTGACCCCCAAAATTCCACCAGAGAGCTCCTAAACCTGAAAAACAACTTCAGCAAAGTATAAAATTAACTCAAGCAAATTAGAGGCTTTCCTATACACAAAGGATAAACAGGCAGAGAAAGATATTAGGGAAACAACACCCTTCACAA
>NW_022196914.1:20040372-20063669 GCF_008632895.1 Mastomys coucha
AAACAATAAATTTATGAAATTCTTAGGGAAATGGATGGATCTGGAGAATATCATCCTGAGTGAGGTTTTCTCTGTGTAGCCCTGTCTGTCCTGGAACTCACTCTGTAGACGAGGTTGGCTTCAAACTCAGTAATCAGCTTGCCTCTGCCTCCCAAGTGCTGGGATTAAAGATGTGCACTGCCACTGCCCGGCCAGCCTGATATTTTATCTCTACTATTAGTTTTTTATTAAATCTTTCTTAACTTTAAATTCGGACAATGATATATTGTATACAGTCTCCAAGTTACATGATTTAACATAAATCCCTTTGTTTTCCAACAGTTTGATTGCAATAAGCATCCATAGAAGCTGTGCATTCCCAGCAGCATGCTCTTGTTAGACATGGACAGTGATAATAGACAGATGCTGCTGTAGACTCACTGGGCTGATAACTCTGGTGCTTGGCTAGGTTACTCAATTGGATTCTTTCTTGCTTATGTTATCTTCTCATCAAGGACTTATCAGAGCATACTTTTGTCTTAACTAGAGGGGTATGTTTATTAGCTATGTAAAACTTATCAGTGGTTCAGTCTCTCAGGAGCTATAATGCATTAAACTGAGCTCTAAGAGTGATCAATTCATACTGCCCCCGATCTCAGATTCATATTTGTTCTCATGGATAGTTTTTTAATCAGTGGGCTAAGCTTGCTCTCAGCTGTGGCCCTTCAATATGTTTGGATAATACAGAGTTTCTTGTCCTAGTTTCATTCAGAACACAGATTTATTTCAGTTTTATTTTCATATCAGCTATGCGCCGTGGCAACATGTACATCAACATAGCAAAAGGACAGAGAGACACAATAGGGCTTGCCTCTAGCTCCTCAGTGTACCTTTTCTTTGAAGATCAGCTCTCTTTCTTTCAGAGACATGAGTGAGTTCTGCATTTGACTTCAGTTATGTGACCACTGTGGCATCAGTGGATTTTAGTGCCATTGGAGTAGAGTGAAAGGAGCGAATGCTGTGGTTTTCTACATTCTCCATCATATTGCTGACCCGGCAGGCTTTATCAATCAAATGCACCTCACATTTTCTCAAGTTCACTCACATGTGATGTTAAACACACACACACACACACACACACACACACACACATTTAATAGCATATAAACTTTCTATAAATTTTAAAATTTCCAAGTCAAAATGGCTGCTGCTTTTTGCTTTTCAGAATATTCAGATTTTAGTTACAATAAGTAGAGATATTAATGACTACAACCTCTCTACATACATTTTGAATTTTTTAAAAAATATATTACATGAGTTCAGATGAGAGATGTTTAAAATTGTGCTTTAACTATTCATTTTCTTTTCTTTTTATGTGAGGAAGGAAATGAAAGAAATGAACTAATTAAATGTGTTTAGATGTATATCTTTTATATATTATGTTTATACATAAGATTAAGATTTCAAAGTGAAGACATTAATTTTTAAAATATAAACAGAAGAAACAAATATAGCAGCATTTAAAGGCAAATCTCAATTATGAAAGGAGTATAAAGTAATTTATGACTGAGTCTGTATTAACATCTATTATTTTAAAAAGTTGTTCTGATAACACACACACACACACACACACACAGTTCTTTCCACAGAACACAGAAAAGTAGAAGTTGATCAAGTAAAATTACATACAACAGTGTTTTATTATTTCAATAGCTTCATCACTGTCATATTCTGAAACGTAGGTCCACAGTTCACAAATTATTCAACAGAGAGTTTCTAAAATTGGACAGAATAACAGAACTTGCCAGATAACAGAATGTCTGTGTAATGTTGACTGAAATCTGTCTCCACATGATTCTACAAAAATATTTATCTAAGCATTTTGTGTCACACTATTTCTCTATATTTTTAAATGTTTTTATAGGCCAGGCATAGGGCCTGGGGAGATGGCTCAGAGTTTAAGTTTACTTATTACTACTCTTGCAGAGGACCTAGATTTTGTTCCCAGCATTTATAACCATATTCTCACTAATGTCTGCATTTCAGTTCCAGAGGATCTCGTGGATTTGGCTTAATACCACTTGTATTATGTCAATCTGGTTTCCTGAATTGCACAAGAATCCTCCTCATGTGAACACATAAGAAACTGAGGGAACCCTGCCCCAAGTTGGTTTTGATTGATAAATAAAGTTGCTGCCAGTGGCTGATGGTTGGGCAGGATGACAGAGGCAGGACTTTTAGAATTCCTGGGCAAAGGACCACAAGAGAAGGGAATTAGAAAATAATAGTTTATTGTAAGGAGCTTAAGAGAGAAAAAGAGGAAGGGCCCCTGGGAAAGGGGAGTGGAATACCAGCCAGCTGCTAGTCTAAGGACTTTTTAAAGGACTTGTAGCAGAATTTAATGAAGTATTTCTGTGTTTCATTTCAATTTTTCTGAGGATTAAACCTTCCATCTTGGAGGGGGTTCTAGGAAAGGATGTTATAAGTGAGTTGAAACAAGTAAACATTCCACCATTTGGGGAACATTATTAAGCTTAGAATGTAAAGAAGGCAACAGCTTCAGGAAGTCCTTGAAACAGAGCAGAATCACTAGATTCTCAGCATATAGAAATTGGAAGGACTACTAAGAGACATTCAGACAAGTTGGGCTCCCTGGAAAGGATATTCTCCAACTTGTTGAACTGCTTCCAGGTTGTACAATAGGATCCAAGTTTCTAAATTTACTAAGTTGTCTCAACCATGTTAGGGTGAACTTTTTGGAGTTATAAGAGTCTGTATAATTTATGTTCCTGCACATATAGAATAGTTTTTTTAATAAGAAAAATGAAACAGTGTCTTCATTTGAGTTATTATTGCTATAACATGACTGAAGCAAGTTGGAGAAGAAATGGTTTATTTAGCTTCCATGTTGCTGTTCATCACTGAAGAAAGTAAGGAACTCAAAAAGGGCAGAGACCTAGAAGTAGGAGCTGATCCAGAGGCCATGGAGGAGTGTTCTTTACTGGCTTGCTCCTCATGTTTTGCTCAGCCTGCTTTCGTATAAACCCAGGACTAACAACCCAGCAACTGGGCTCTCCCACATCAATCAATAATTTTAAAAAATGCACTATAGCTGGATCTTATGGAGGGATTTTCTCAATTCCATTTTTCCAGAAATTTCTAGGTTGTATCAAGTTGACATAAAACTATCCAGCACAAATACCACAACAACAGGAATGGCAGGTAGAAGGAGCTTGGTCTGAGTTCAGGGACTTTCATGAAGAGTTAGCTCACACCTGTTATGCAGATTTTGTTTTCAGGAGACCAGAGGACCAGCTGTGATATCACTCTACCGGATCTTGCTGGACACCTTCTGTCTGAGCTATTTAGGAAGTCTCTTCATTCTGGGTTTATAAATTACTGGAGAAATCTTGTAGGAGAAACTGTGGGTCAAGGTTTCCCTGTGTATTCTCTGATACATAAATTAGCTAGAGAAGCCTTCAGAAAATACGATGGAAACCAGAAAGACAATCCTCGTTGCATTGAAATGGTTTTGCTGATCTGGGATCCTGATCAGAGATCAGACATTTGGAAGGACCTGAATTAAAAATCACTAGAATATATTAGAAAAGAACTTCCAGGCTGAGAATAACAATTACAAAACTTGCCTTTTTACGGCACATTTGGCAGTTGTTGGAGAGCAGGTATTCAGTTGTGATGAGACCTGGTAGGTGTGAAGGTTGAAGAATAGTTGGTCAGAGAGCATTGATTTGCTTTAGCAGAAATGACAAGTTCTTTTCTTTTTATTGTGTATGAGATGAGAACTTGAGAAGCCTTTTAAAGATTTAAACAAATGAGTCAGGCATGTGTCCTTGGCATATATTCTGGCTGAATCAGGAAGGATAGGGAAGAAAACTTGAAACTAAATTTCAAAATGTTAGTGCCGTGATCTGACACTGAAGAGAGGCTATTTCTAGATCCAATGATAATTTTATTTCCTCATTCTTTCTGACCACACAGATGGAGCACATACTACTGACTTCCGAACAGATCATATGAGAGCTGCATTGATTTTGATTGTTGGTTTTAAAAGTAGTAAATTTTATTCTAATGCATACTGCCATTACATTGAAATGAAGGACTTTATAAAATACAAATATGCAATAACTTTTTAATGGCCAGGATGAAATCCAATGTTTCTGTAATGAAGAAATACTGAAAGACAAATTTCCATCACATCCATGAATTCACAGTGGCTGTAGTACTCTGCCAGATAATTGTACAAGATAAGCCAGTTAGGATTCGGGCATGGATGAGGGAGAAGATCATGATGTCCTACTCCTTCCGGAAGGTTACTGTGGTACAGAGTCAGGTAGGATACAGGAAGTGGCCCCTAATGTGTTGTCCATATTTCACTAGATGCCTCTACTCCTATGTCCATATGAAGAGCAATGATTGGAGTTAGTAAATTATGGAAAAGGACGAGTTGTAGGGAATAAACAGACATGAGAATGGGGGGATTGGGAAGAGTTTAAGGAGGAATTGCTAAACATGATCCAGTCCATTACCTATATGGGTACAATTTTCAAGTGAATAATAATAAAAAGGAACAAATTCATTTCTGCCAAAAATCCCTGAGACCAGAAGGTATTACAATGTATTTTGTATTGTCTTTTGCCATCTAGATGGGCTTTAAACAGTGATAAAATAGAATAGAAACACATTTCAGCGGTTAAGGGTCTAGAAATAAAAAAATATAGAGTGTTACTGAAACATCAACAGCAAATAATAGTGGAAATTATTGTAGCCAATCCTGGAAAATTGGGGAAATATTTACACTGTGTGTCAAAGTGACATCAAGATCTTCAATACAGAGGCCATTGGTTTATAGAAATAAAGAAAATGGTTGTAGGTAACTTTGAGTACAACCTGAAAGTTCACATATAGAACCAGACATATGGAACTTGTGGAAACAGACTCTGGGAGCTCACTAACACTTCTGAAAGACTGTTGTGTCAAAGTAATCTCAAATCAAGGACTAAAATAACTTCAGGCAGTACAGAAAGGGAAGCACTTGGGGCCACATGGTGCACGTACAGGATGCGGACTGAAGCATGTCTGACTGCAGAGAGTGTGAAACACTGCAAAGAAGCAATGCTTCTGAATCCCGAAAGCTCCAAATATTCTCTGACCCGTGGCCAGGGGAGATAATGGACTGGGGAGTTCTCTAGGGAGTGCCTCACAGTCTAATCAAGAATGCTTCTTTTTTTTTTTTTTTTTTTTTTTTTTTTTAATTTCTGAAAGTTTTCATTTATTCCCTCACAAAAGACCAACTGCAATCAAAGGGGGTAAAAGGTCAAGATTTTATTGTCTTCGTAACAAAAATCGGCTTAGAACTGGATCACTTGGCCCTTTCTCTTCTTGTCACCTCCCAATTCAAAATGCTTGCATCTCTTAATAGCCAGCATCCTCTTAGATCTGCAGTTGGGCTCAACACACTCCAGTCTCAGCACAATCTTCTTTGTAGTTTTAGCCTTTTTGCGGAAAATCGGCTTAGTCTGCCCACCATAGCCACTCTGTTTCCTGTCATAACGCCGCTTTCCCTGGGCATACAAAGAATCCTTGCCCTTCTTGTACTGTGTCACCTTGTGGGGTTGGTGCTTCCCACATTTCTTGCAGAAGCTCCGGCGGGTCTTAGGAACTTTCACCATGTTCGCAGGAGCACCAAGCTACCCAGCTCTACCTGCTTTAAGGAGAGATTCATTGTAGTGAGTGTAGCTCCAATCCACATTTTATAACACAATAGAGTTCCACATCAAAACATCTTCGTAGAACACTTAGGGCTGATTAGAAAGGAGTTGAAGAAAAATCTTATCACCTGTGGATGTCTCAGCTATTATAAGTTAACAATGCAACCCACTTATCAAGAATTCCAGTTGACACTTGTTGAAATCAACCTACAGTGCTCCCAGCATCATAATAACACAGTACTTATGATCACATATATTTGGTAACACTTGCTAATGCTAATGAAATATTATGTTACCAACCTGCTTTCATTCTACTATATCCTTTAGCATTATTTTATTCATGTACTATATAAAATGATTAAAAGAGGTATCAGGCAAGTCTTCAAGGTACCTTTTAGATGAGGGTATTGTTGCAATTGGAGATAAGCTCTGCTGGAATGCTGACACTAAGTACACTCCAGAGGGCCAACATATGTGCAGGAGTAAATGGTGGAGTATGCAGCACAATTTGAAGGAAGAGCCAACCAATGACTGGCTGAGTAGAGAGCCATACCATGACACTCCTAATGATATTCTGTTGTATTTTCAGACAGGCATGAAGCATAACTGTTATCACCCAGGAACTGAATGGAAATTGATGCAGAGACCCACTGCCCAACGTTAAATGGAGCTTGGGGAGTCTTGTGGAAGAGGGGCAGAGCATTGAGGGAGCTAGTGGTTTGAGAAGCACCAAAAGAAAACTGACAACTAACCTGAGATCCTAGAGCTCATAGAGACTGAACTGCCAACCAGAGAGCATAAAAGGGATGGACTTAGGCCCTCTGCAAATTTGTTTTTTCTTTTTCTTTTCTTTTCTTTCTTTTTTTTTAATCAAGTCAACGGCTTTTATTGTCAGTCATATGCTTTATAAAAAAAGGTGTGGAGAACGGGTCAGAGTTGTACAAAAATGGCTAGGCTCCTCTATCTTCTATTTACAGAGTTGTGGGGACGCCCCCACTTCAGGCGCAGCAGCTGCACTTGTCCAAAACCTCTTTGCAGATGCAGCCCTGGGAGCACTTCGCATAGCCCACGAGGCAGCAGGAGCAGCAGCTTTTCTTGCAGGAGGTGCATTGGCATTGTTTGTATTTGCAGGAACCGGCATAAGAGCAGGATCCATCTGAGGTACAGGAGCAGTTGGGGTCCAGCTGTACAGCTGTGTCTCTCCCTGGGATTCCTAAAGAAGGAACAGGGGCAGTTTCTAATTACATTGCCTGCCTTTGGATCCCTTTTGCTTAACTCGGCTGACTTATCTCAATAGAAGATGCAACTAGCTTAGTCTTACTGCAAATTGCCGTCCCAAGGCTGTTTGATATCCATGAAGCCTCCCCTTTTCTGAGGAGATGGGGAGGGGTAAAAGGGATTGATTGGGAGGGGAGGTAGGGGGATAATAGGAGGAGAGGAGGGAGGGAACACTTCCGTCAGTAGATAAAGTAAATAATAAATAATAAATAAACAAAAAATAAAGGTGAAGACTGCTGCTGAATATTTTGACTGTATGTAATCTGTAAGTGTGCATCTGTTCATGTTTGTCTGGGGGTTATTTTTTATTATTTTTGAACTCTAAAACATTTACGTTTCTCATTTTATAACTTTTGAGAATTTCATATACAGATACTGGATTCACATCACTTCTTTTTATGTTTTTTATCATTATCATCATCATCATTGTTATTGTTGTTGTTGTTATTTAATCTGTTTTTACAGTCCAGTTGTTATCCCCTTCCAGATCTGCCCTCTGACTGTTCCTCATCCCATTCCTCCTCTCCCATCTCCAAGAGGATGTCCCTATCTCCCCACCTGCATCCTGCCAGATCATTTCAACCCCTCATTTTCCCCTCTAATCCTCACTATTCCTCTAACTAATTCTCAAATTTGTGACCTCTACATGAAATTCTCTTCAAACCCATTCGAATAAACCTTGCTGGCTCCTATTAACCTTACTCTTATGTGTAGTTATTGGCTGACTACTTGGGATTGTGTAACCTATCAGGTAACTCATCCCTGAAGAAGGTGATTAATTCTCCCATTTTAGTCACCATTATTTCCTGTAGCTCTTCAACTGGGGTAAGGCCTCGTAAGTCTTCTACTCACATTTGGATGCCAACTGATGTTATTGTGTAATTATTTTCTGGGTGCTTATTTATTGTTCAAAATATCATGGATGCAGCTCCATGTCATATGAAAAAGATACTATCCCACAGTAGCCATCTAGGTCTTCTGGTTACTACAGTCTTTCTGCCCTGCCCTTCTATGATATCCTCTGACACTTAGATGTTGTCTCAGTCAGGGTTTCTATTCCTTCACAAGCATCATGACCAAGACGCAAGTTGGGGAGGAAAAGGTTTATTTAGCTTACTTGCACATGCTGTTGGTCACCAGAGGAAGTCAAGACTGGCACTCAAGCAGGTCAGGAAGCAGGAGCTGATGCAGAGGCCATGGAGAGATGTTCCATGCTGGCTTGCTTCCCCTGGCTTGCTCAGCCTGCTCTCTTATAGAACCCAAGACTTCCAGCCCAGTGATGGCACCACCCACAAAGGGCCCTACCCCCTTGATCACTAATTGAGAAAATGTCCCAAAGCTGGATCTCATGGAGGCACTTCCCCAACTGAAACTCCCTTCTCTGTGATAACTCCAGCCTGTGTCAAGTTGACACACAATACCAGCCAGTACAATTGGCCCCTTGTCAACTTGACACACAAACACATCACTATTAAGCCTCAACCCTTAGTTTCTTATTCATCCCCAAGATCTAAAGTCCCACAGTCTTTACATATTAAAAGTTCAATTAATTTAAAATGTCCAATATCTTTTAAAATTCAAAGTCTCTTAACTGTGAGCTCCACTAAAATACATTCTCCCTTCAAGAGGGAAAAATATCAGGGCACAGTCACAATCAAAAGCAAAACCAATGTCTGGGATCCAACTCATGATCTTCTGGGCTCCTCCAAGGGCTTGGGTCACTTCTCCAACTCTGCCCTTTGTAGCACACATCTTTCTTCTAGGCTCCAGATGCCTGTACTCCACTGCTGCTGCTGTCCTTGGTGGTCATTGCATGGTATTGGCATTCCCAAAACACTGCTGTGACTAGGCTTTACCAATAGCCTCTCACAGACTGTCTTCATGGTGCCAAGCCTCAACTCCTTTGCATGACACCTTCAGTCCTGGGCCATCAATTGCAAACTGAGGCTGCACCTTCACCAATGGCCTTCCATGGCCTCTCAGTGTGTCGAGCATCAGCTGCTCTTCATGACCCCTTCATGCCTTCAAAACCAGTACCACCTGGGTGACTCTTACACATTACCAAGTCCTGCTGCAGCACAAGGTACAACCTTGGCTATCCCTGGAACATAGTCTCTTTGCTCTCAAAAAAACACTTCCCAGAAGATGTCACCTCAATGATGTTGGTCTCTTCTTAATCACCACTAATTTCTTAGCTCCAGCTAACCAGCATCAATAGTCCCAGTAATGCAAAGTTTTAACTTTAGTAGTTCTGGTATCTTGTTAATCACAGCTGATACTTCAGCCCCAGCTAACCAGAACCACAGAATCTTCACATTCAAAACAACATGGCCCTGATAAGAGTCTTTAATCTTCCCTCTGAAATTTCACAAGCCAAGTCTCCATCTTCTGCACTGTTCTCAACATGATCTTCCAAGCTCCTACACAACATCCCATAGAACTCTTAACAACTAATGACTTTTCTAGCTCAAAGTTCCAAAGTCCTTCCACAATCCTCCCCAAAACATGGTCAGGTTGTCACAGGAATACCCCACTATGCTGGTACCAATTTGTCTTAGTCAGGGTTTATATTCCTGTACAAACATCATGACCATGAAGCAAGTTGGGGAGGAAAGGGTTTATTTAGCTTACTTCCACATTGCTGTTGATCACCCGAGGAAGTCAGGACTGGAACTCAAGCAAACTAGTAAGAAACATCTCTCCATGGACTCTGCCTTGGCTCCTGCTTCCTGACCTGCTTGAGTGGAAGAGAAGCATCTTCATGCTCACTCACACACAGCCTGTTGTTGTTTGTGGATACAATTTTACTAACTTGTTGAGATTTCAAGATGTGGCAGTTACAATAACTACAATGTTTAATACCAATTATTGTTTTCAGTATGTATTATGTTTTGTAATATTAAACTAAGGACAAGGCTTGCTTTCAACATGGCTCAGCAAAACTTGCCAGATGACATCATTTCAGTTCCTGGGACTCACACAATAGAAAGAATAACCTAACTGTCCCCTGACCTTCATCCATGTCATCCATGTACATATATATATACATGGTTACCTAAAAAACAGAGGAACAAATGGACAAACAAGTATGATCAGGGTAAACATTTATGTAAGGAAATCTTTAGCAGTAGATTAGTTGTGTTGTTGCTAAGAATAATTTAAAGATTCAGCATATCTGGTATTACCAAGCTAAAAAAGAAACAAATGTATTCACTATATTTTTATTTCTCTAAAAAGAATGTTGCCTTACTTTTGTGCACTGGATATTGTTTTATTATTATTTCTCTAATTGAAGAGAAACAGAACGTGAAACCATAACGACTGATTTTCTTGTGCTCATTTATTATGAAGCTGCCTAATAATGCTGATGCAGATATATTTAAATAAATGACAATCAGTTACTGCCTATTCCAGTAGAGTCACAACACAGATAAATCAGTTTCATCAGTTTTAATGTCATCAGTAATTAAATTATTTTATGAAAGTATTTCCCATTCATTAGAGGAATATATTATTCATATGTGCATATATGTGCATATATATAATTTATTATTCATTTACATATTAATACTTATATTTATAACTTAAAACTAATTTATTAGATTCCAGAACTAAGCATGAGAAACTACAACAAAGTCATGTCAAGAAAAGATAAAGACATATTGTCTCACATTTTTATCACTAGGAGTCTAAGTTCAAGTTCCAGAATAGTCATGCTTTCTCTGAAAACTGAAACAGTGGCTTTTTCTTGCTCTCCTATGGCATCTATTGATATTTGGATGTCTGTACTTTCCTTGCCTTGCAACTGCAGCACCCGGGTCTCTGTTATCATTATCTCATGGCATCAAATGCCTGCAGCCTTTCATTCAGTACTCTTGTCAGAATATCAGTCAGAAAGCACTAATGGCTCACCTTACTCCAAAAATGATCTGACCTTATATAAACTAATTACAATCTCAACGGACATGTTTCAAATCAAGTCATATTGTGAAATACTCAAAATTAGGATAGTAACCTGCCTTTGGGGGAACATTTATATTCTATAAGCTATTTCATTTTAAATTAATAGAATCAATTGCAGAATAACTGAAATTGTTATTTGTCCATTTGCTTTGAGAATATCATAAATTTGGTTGGTAAATATACTCATACTTTAGCGATCACAAAATGTTACTAGTAGTTAGCAGAAATGCTGACAGACTCAGTCTCTGCTGCATAAAACTGGACCAAGTGCAGGGAATGAGCACCAAAACTTAAGGAAATAGAAAGTCACATTTTAAGGAAGAATGTGTTGTTTGTCACATCCACAAACAGAAGGTGAAAACACCTGGATCCTCGGGCCATGTATCTATGATTAATTCCTTCTCCCTCTTTCTCCCTATCAGCTGAACTTACCACCCACTTCAGGAAAGGAAGAGCATGTCTTCTAAACATAGTCCAAGATCCAAGAGCAGGTGAAGCTCCATTGTGTTCACCTTACTGCCACTCAAAATATCTTTCAAAGCACCAATATATGACTACCTATGTCTAGAATATACTTGGCCCAAAAATCTTTGTCAAAGTATGACTACCCATTTTTTATGTTATGTCTGTTCCTCACCTATACCCAATGATTTTCTGTTCTGTGTGTACCTCACCCACATCCAGTGAACAGAAATGTGCTCTCATACTTTTCTTTATTTTTCTTTTTGATGCTGTTTACTTTTCTTTGGGAGGGGCAGGTTATAGGTGGGTGTTTTGTTTTGTTTTTAGTTTCTTTGTTTGCCTTTACTTTTATTTGTGAGCTTCTCTCCGGAGCATGCCTTCACTTGACTTTTATCATGGGTTTGAGGCATCAGTCCATGACATAACTATGCCCATATCAAACAAACATTCCCTCAGGAATTTATCCATTACTTACTTATTTACTGGAGGCTTCCTCTATTATCCACAGTTTTCAACACTGAAAATCTGTAAGAAGAGAAGTGTGACATGAGGTTGTTGTTTTAGTAATAAGCACTTGAATCCGGGAACTGGCCTCTATGCTGTTGATAGAGGGCCTATGAAACCCCTCTAGTAGGTCAGTACTTGTATCATCTTGTTATATTATATATTATATTATTTAATCACATTTGTCCAATAATTTGAGCAATTAAGGTTAAAAATAGACAATAGCAGCTGGGCAGTGGTGGCACATAACTTCAATCCCAGCACTTTGGAGGCAGAGGCAGGTGGATCTTTGAGTTAGAGACCAGCCTGGTCTACAGAGTGAGTTCCAGGACAGTTAAGACTACACAGAGAAACTGTGTGTGGAAAAACAAAACAAAACAAAAAAAGACAACAGCATTTGTGTTTATTAGGATCATAGACAATGTTTATTTCTTCCGTTTCTATACAAATGTCTAAGAGCATGAGGAATTTTACTCTTCATTATATTACCTGTTTTACTGGAAAAATTTATTCTATATAAAGAAAACATTTCAAATATCCATAAACTCCACTACTAATCCACCATAAATACATTTGTTTTGGAAAGAAAGTTAATTGAAGAAAAATTTAGGGGGTAGCTTACAGAACTTCATAATATTTAACTTTAGTTTTCTAAACTTGCATTTCAATATTGATAAATTTGCTTATATAAAACAAGTGTATGTCTTAAGGACAGTCAGAAGAAAGAAGCATAACATATCTCAACCCCAGTTTCTTTCTGTTTTATTGCAAGTGAAGCCTCACGCACCTGTCCTTTTACAGAGAGCCTCGGCAGCCACCAAACCTGTTTATATTACCGTGTCTCTCCTTCCTCTCCATAAACCTTTCCAGGAGGGTGAATGTACATTTTAGTTTTATTAGGTCATAAAACTTGGTGCAATACATTTCATCCTTTTATGAATTGTCTTGAGAACAGTTTAATTGTGTTTCATTGTGCCTTGGTGTCAGATCTGTTCTTTTATGAGCTAGTCTGCAAACCTCACTCATTACTCTTCTCAGTTTCTCAGCTAATGAGCAACAGTGTATTTCTCGAGATCTTTGTGAATCTGAGAGCTGTAAATTCCTTGCTAGTGTGCTTAGTCTGCATGTGTTAAATACATATTTCAAACTCATACTTCTGATTGCTTGTTTCATTTTGCCATATAGTGCATAATCTGCTGTGATAAATTTCTTCATCTGTTTTTCTTTGTCTGAAAGACTATACAGCAATTAAATGTACAGTTGTTTTTAATGGAAAATATGTATTCATTTACAAAACTAAGAAAACTCTGTCTTTAATAGTCAACATTATGGAATTTTATCATTCCTAGTTGAAAGTAAATGTCTCCTATGGGAAGCAGACTGTTATAGATAATGTGGTTTTATTAGAGGAAAAAATGAAGTTAGATGGTATATGAGGAAGACCTAAAGGCAAACATGTTACAAGTAAAAGTGTGAAGGTTAGCCTATAATTATTTCACACACATGGAAACTAATAATACCATGCCATTTTACAGATATTAACTTCACTGGTATGTTTAGATTCTTTTTCCTACACACAAAGCATACATCAATTCAAGAAAACTTTTCCAGGCTGCAGTGACAGCATAGTGGACTTCCTATGTCATCACGAAGACTTTAGTTAGATATCCCTCACATATACAAAACCTATGTAGAGTTGCAAGCACCTATAACTCCAGCTGGGGGTTAGGAAGTATAGAGAGATAAGCCCTTCATCATGGCTTGTTGGACAAGCCGTCTAACCAAAATGGTGAGCTCCATAAAGAAGCAGTTGAAAAAGATATCTTGATGAGAACCACTGATCTCTACAAGCATGTGCAAATACATGTGCATGCATGTGCAAATACCGTACTTGAAGTAATTAGCTTTCCCCTTTCATCCAAACCAAAAATAGTTTCTATGAATCAGAAACTTCAGAAGGAATATGTGGAGGTCTGTGGCTAACAGAGGCACTGTCCTTCAAGCAACAATAGAAGAGTCCTGAGCATCACAGAAACACAACATGTCCAGGATGCTGATGAGTGGGATCAGCTCATTGGAATTTCCTGAAGAGCAAAAGGAATGGTTGAGCCACAGTGCTAATGACAGTTCCCCAGCTCTTGTCTATTGGCTGGGACTTCTATTACTGAAGAGTCCTTAAGACATAAAGCTAGCAGAATTGTGCCAGAGAGACAATGTAAGAGAGAAAAAGGTTGTGGTTTATCATGCTTCTTCTACTAGAAGAAACAATAAAAATAAACTTTAAAATTCTATCCTTTTCCTTGCCTTATACATAATTTATGGTACACTCACACTTACAAACATAAACACATATAGATTATATTTTATAATATGTATTATACATGATTATAGTATATTATATTATCTCTCACCCACATTCTCTCTCTCTCTCTCTCTCTCTCTCTCTCTCTCTCTCTCTCTCTCTCTCTGTCCCTCTCTCCCTCTTGCTCTCTCTCTCCAGAGTTTTGTGCAGGTACACTCTCTTAAACATGGTCAGGAAAATGAGCAGACTAATAGGGGCAGTTACAGAGTAGAAGACACAATTGCATGGGCCTGATCCCCAGAACACACTGAAGGTTGCACAGGTAAAGGTAGGGCTCCTCTGTGCATGATTCTTTCCTTTAAGTGCATTTAACACCCAGTTAGGTGTTCGGTTCTTGGGGGAAATGAAAACATTTAGCTTAATTGCTGTTCATTCCTTTTCTTTTTTACATATTCATTAGCAAGGACTTCAAACATACAAAGGGCCATCCTATAAAAATGATTTCAGTTGTATCAAAATTAGTTTCACTTTCCAGGAAAAAAATAAAACAAAAATATTTTCCTCCTAAAGAAAAATAACAAGTCTGAAATCCTTCTCTTTAAGGCTTTAGATACATTCCCATTCATTGTTAGTATAGTCACTTATACCACACTCTGATTTACATAATGAAATTAAGTTCATATAATGCACTAATAATTATACTTATTTCCACATGGGATTTTTTAAAAAGTATGTTTAACTCATGTACATCACTCTGGGATATATAAATTGCTTTGATACTATCTTTTTGCTTAAGAAAATTTAAAACTTTATTGATATGAAGGTAATCTTGCAATACACAACTGTTCAGTGACCCTCGTACGAAGCCTCTGTGTTCTGAAGAATGCAAGTGATTAAACAAATGGCAGGAGACAACTCATACTGAGCCTCTGCTCACTGTGGCTTCAGACCTTCCACTCAAGTGATTTTGGAGCACTTTTAGGGACAGAACAATCTATATACCAAATTAAATTTTATGAGTTTTCATGTTAGCATTCTGCACATGTTACATTCTGGTATATAGAAAGGATAAAATTTATATGTCAATTTAAAATAATTACATTTATTTGTTTATTATTTATTTATTTATGGGGATGTGTGTCATGGCATACATGTAGTGGTCAGCAGACAACCTGAGTAGTTGGTTCTTCCTTTTTAAAATGTGTATTACAGGGATTAAACTAAAGCCATCAGGTTTAGCGGCATGTGTTTTCTCCCTTTGAGTCATGTTTCCAACCCTATATTTATTTCTTTTATCTTGTTGTTTCCTGAGTGTTTATCAGATCCAATGGCTTTGTGATTAAGTTTATAGTTTCTGTCCATTAAATGGGAAATTTGGATACTGTAAATAGAGACAAATTGATTTCTTCCTTTTCTGTAAGTTTTGATTTTATTTTTTCCCTTATTGCTCTGGCTAACATTGCAACTACTATCCTGAACAAGACTGAGCAGAGTAAAGTACATGGCCATATTCTTAATTTTAAAGGGAAATAGTCTGAATATTTTTCCTATTCAGTATAATATTTGTTATTAGTTATACATTTTTATAGTCTTTATTTGGTTGAAGAATGTGTATTTTGGGTTTTCAATTTTTGGATATTGAATATTTTTTTTACATGGGTATGATATTTTTTTCTTATCGATTGATAGATCGATCGATCTATTTTTTTATTAGATGTTTTCTTTATTTACAATATTTCCTTTCCCAGGTTCCCCTTCAAAAGAAAAAAGAAAAAGAAAATAAAATAAGAAAAAGAAAACTAGAACAATCCCCTGTTTCCTTCCCCCTCCCCCTACTCACCACCCCACCCTCTCCCACTTCCTGGCCCTGGCGTTCCCCTACACTAAAATGATTAAAAGTCATTTTTCCACCTACTAAAACAACCACACAGAGTTTGTCCTTGATTTGTTTATGTTCTGCATTGTACTTATTGGTTAGAATGTATTGTAACTTCCTTGTGTCCGCAGGGTAACACCCAACTGATCATACTCTAGAGTCTTTCTGGTGTGCTGTTGAATCTGGGCTCCGAGGAATTTATTGAGGATTTTTACAACTCCCTCAATTATTAAGTTGATAAATACTTTTGTAGAATGCATTTTTATCATTAACCCAATCTATATTTTGCAATAGTATATGGAACATTGATGTTAGCTAATCTTTAGGAACACTAAGGTAAACTAATATTTAAAGGATTGATAGAATTCAGCAGTTAGTCCAATAGAAAGTAGACAAAAGACCTCCCATACTCATGGATTGGCAAGATTAATATAGTAAAAAATGGCCATCTTGCCGAAAGCAATCTACTGATTCAATGCAATCCCCATCAAAATTCCAACTCAATTCTTCACAGACTTGGAAAGAGCAATTTGCAAACTCATCTGGAATAATAAAAAACCCAGAATAGCCAAAACTATTCTCAACAATAAAGGAACCTCTGGTGGAATCACCATCCCAGACCTTAAACTGTACTACAAAGCAATTGTGATAAAAACTGCATGGTATTGGTACAGTGTCAGGCAGGTAGATAAACGGAATAGAATTGAAGACCCAGAAATGAACCCACACACCTATGGCCACTTGATCTTTGACAAAGGAGATAAAACCATACATTTGAAAAAAAGACAGCCTTTTCAACAAATGGTACTGGCTCAACTGGCGGTTAGCATGTAGAGAAAGGCAAATTGATCCATTCTTATCTCCTTGTACAAAGGTCAAGTCCAAGTGGATCAAGGACCTCCACATAAAACCAGATACACTCAAACTAATAGAAAAGAAAGTGGGAAAGAGCCTTGAGCACATAGGCACAGGGAAAAATTTCCTGAACAGAACACCAATAGCTTATGCTCTAAGATCAAGAATTGACAAATGGGATCTCATAAAATTGCAAAGCTTCTGTAAGGCAAAAGACACTATCAATAGGACAAAATGGCAACCAACAAATTGGGAAAAGATCTTTATCAACCCTATATCTGATAGAGGGCTAATATCCAATGTATACAAAGAATTCAAGAAGTTAGACTTCAGAGAAACAAATAACCCTATTAAAAATGAGGTACAGAGCTAAACAAAGAATTCGCAACTGAGGAATACTGAATGGCTGAGAAGCACCTAAAGAAATGTTCAACATCCTTAGTCATCAGGGAAATGCAAACCAAAACAACCCTGAAATTCAACCTCATACCAGTCAGAAGGTCTAGGATAAAAAACTCAGGTGACAGCAGACACTGGAGAGGTTGTGGAGAAAGAAGAATACTCCTTCTGCTGGTGGGATTGCAAGCTGGTACAACCACTCTGGAAATCAGTATGGTGGTTCCTCCGGAAATTGGACATAGCACTACCAGAGGTACCAGCTATACCACTCCTGGGCATGTACCCAGAAGATGCTCCAACATGTAATAAGAGCACATGCTCCACTATGTTCATAGCAGCCTTATTTATAATAGCCAGAAACTGGAAACAACCCAGATGTACCTCAACAGAGGAATGGATACAGAAAATGTGGTACATCTACACAATGGAGTACTACTCAGCTATTCAAAAAAATGAATTTATAAAATTCTTGGGGAAATGGATAGACCTGGAGAATATCATCCTGAGTGAGGTAACCCAATCATAAAAGAAAACGCATGGTATGCACTCTCTGATAAGTGGATATTAGCCTAGAATATCGGAATGCACAAAGTACAATCCACAAACCACAAGAAACTCTGGAAGAAGGAAGACCAAAGTGTGGATACTTTGTTCTTTCTTACAAGGGGGAACAAAATACCCATTGAAGGATTTTCAGAGACACACTATGGAGCAGAGACTGAAGGAAGGACAATCCAGAGACTGTTCCACCTATGAATTCTTCCCATATTCAACCATCAAATCCAGACACTATTGTGCATATCAGCAAGTGCTGGCTGACAGGAGCCTGATATAGCTGTCTCCAGAGAGTCTCTGACAGTACCCAACTAATACAGAAGTAGAGGCTCACACCCACCCATTGGACTGAGTACAGGGTGCACAATGAATGAGTTAGTGAAAGGACCCAAGGCGCTGAAGGGTCTGCAGCCTTAGCATGAACAACAATATGAACTAACTAGTACTCTCAGAGCTCCCAGGGACTAAAAGTCTCACCAAAGAGTACACATGGGAGGACTCATGGTTCCAGCAGCATGTGTATAGCAGAGGATGGCCAAGTTGGTCATCAATGGGAAGAGAGGCCCTTGGCCCTGTGAAGGTTCTATGCCCCAGTGTAGGGGAATGCCAGGGCCAGGAAGTGGGAGAGGGTGGGGTGGTGAGCAGTGGGAGGAGAGAGGGAACAGGGAATTGTTTTAGTTTTTGTTTTTTTATTTTATTTTATTTTTCTTCTTATTTTCTTTTTCTTTTTTCTTTTTGAGGGGATTCTGGGAAAGGAGGTATTGTAAATAAAGAAAACATCTAATTAAAAAAAAAGAAAGAAGACAAAAGTATAGAACAGATATTTTCAAGTAGAGAAAAAATGGCCAAAAAATAATGCAAAGAAGAAAGTGTTAAGCATCTCCCAACATTGAGGAAATTTGAATTAAAATTATACCTAGGTTCCATTTTGCCAGGAATGCCTATCAGTGACAAAAATAAATGAAACAGACACTATACTAGGCATGTCAACTAGTCTGGCCACTAGTAAATAAACTGTATATGGAGGTTTCCCTAAAACCTAGAGTGAATCTATTATATCATCTACCTAAGCTTTTATGTGTGAAATAACCAATTTACTATAGAGATAACTGCACAACACAATTCGCACAGCGGTGTTCACAATTGCCATGTGCAGAGACTGCATACATACCTATCAAGAAACTAGAAGATGAAGAAAATGGCGTTTTACTCAACTATGAAAATTTCAAGTGATATCTTTTTCAGTTAATGTATAGAAATTGAAATCATTAAGTTAAACAAAATAAACCAGTATCACAAAGACAATAAGTTTTCTCACTTATGTAATGTTTGGTAAAAGATGCTATTACATAAAATTAATAGGGGTTATATTTGCAATGGAAAATAGTAACAAAGGTAAATATTATCAACAACATTTTACACATGTATAGAATTGTGAAAATGAAAAGGGCTATTTATATATAACAGATGAACTTCAGTTAAAGAAAGTAAGAAGTACATGGTCAGATTTCAACTAATAGACAGCCACAATAGAAATAACCAATGCTATTTTTTATTGAGGAGTTAAAAAAAAATGGTAGCAGCCAGAAGTAAGCCATTCCTTTTGTTTGGAAAACTTCTTTTTATTAGATGTTTTCTTTATTTACATATCATACAATATCTCCTTTTCCCTGTTCCCCTCCAAAATAAATAAAATAAAATAAACAAAAACAAAAACAAAAACAAACCCCTGTTCCCTCCCTCCTCCCCCTGCTCACCACCACACCCTTTCGTGCTTACTGGCCTTAGCATTCTCCTACACTAGGGCATAGAACCTTCACAGGGCCAAGGGCCTCTCCTCCCATTGATGACCGACTTGGCCATACTCTGACATACATATGCTGCTGGAGCCATTAGTCCCACCATGTGTACTCTTTGCTTGGTGGTTTAGTCCCTGGGAGCTCTGAAGGTACTAGTTAGTTCATATTGTTGCTCATCCTAAGGGGATGCAAGTCATTCAGCTCCTTGGGTTCTTTCTCTATCTCCTTCATTGGGGACACAGTACTTAGTCCAATGGATGGCTGTGAGCCTCTATTTCTGTATTAGTCAGGTACTGTCAGAGTCTCTCAGGAGACAGCTATATCAGGCTTCTGTCATCGAGCACTTGCCGGCATCCACAATAGTGTCTGGATTTGATGATTGAATAAGGGAAGGAATCCCAGGTGGAGCAGTCTCTGGATTGTCCTTCCTTCAGTCTCTGCTCCATACTTAGTCTCTACAACTCCTTCCATGGGTATCTTGTTCCTCCTTAAAAATGTGGTACATCTACACAATGGAGTACTATTCAGCTATTCAAAACAATGAATTTATGAAATTCTTGGGAAATGGATGGATCTGGAGAATATCATCCTGAGTGAGGTAACCCAATCACAAAAGAACACACATGGTATGCATTATCTGATAAATGGATATTAGCCCAGAAGCTCAGAATACACAAAGTACAACCCACAAACCACAAGAAACTGAAGAAAAAGGAAGACCAAAGTGTTTGGAAAACTTAGAGGATGAAGTCTCACTTAATGGAGGAAGAACGAATCTTTAATTTCTCTTAAATACCAAAGAAAACTGTGCTTTTGTATATGAACTCAAATATTCACAATGATAAAACTGGATTATACATATTGGAGGAAGCAAAATTGGAGTAAAGTTAATTACTGCATGATTTTCTTTGGGTCAGCTTTAGTGACTTAGGAAGGAAGCAAACTGTTGCTGTCACCCTTCCAACATGATTCAGGCGACAGCAAATTGGGAACTCTGGTCCATATGCCACAATACTGCTTTCACTGCTGTAAAATAATTTTGCCAATCAAACACAATTACCCAACAATTTATAGTAACTGACAGGTAGTTAAATCAAATCAGAACAGATGCATCATCCTGAAAACATAATCATCCATTGCCTCTTATCCAGAGGATGTATGTAATAATTGATAGGGCTGATCTGCATAATGAGATCTTTTCAGAGTGTATCAGAAAAAAATTAAGTATTTTGATGAGAACCTTGTCTTTGATTTTATTATGATTCATTTAATATAGTAATACAAACCCACAGGTTTTTGAGAATTTCTTTAAAATAAAATATGCCATTCACAAATTATTTTAATTCACTGCAAGTATTTGATTAACTGTATAGGTGTAATTCATTATGTTTTGAAATAGTGAAATGTTGGCCTCCAACTCTTTGTGTAACCCAGAATGGTCAAGATCTCAAGACACAATTGTGTTTGTCTCTTTACTCCAGGGACAACAAAATGTATGCCATTATGTCCAGTGTATTTCATTTATATCTTATACACAAATTAGCATAAAATTATTTTAGATAATTTAAATTTACTATACTGAATATTTTTCATTCTGCTTTAGTATTTTTTTATTCATGCTTTCATGCTTATCAATAGCATTAAAGAAATTAACCCTTTTCTTCTTTTTTTTATTAGATGTTTTCTTTATTTACAATATCTCCTTTCCCAGGTTCCCCTCAAAAAAATAGAAAAATAAAATAAAATTAAAAAAAAAAATTAAAACAAACACCTGTTCCCTCCCCCCTTCCCCTGCTCACCACTCCACTCCCTCCTGCTTACTGGCCCTGGCATTTCCCTACACTGGGGGATAGAACCTTCATAGGGCCAAGGGCCTCTCCTCCCATTGATGACCGACTTGGCTTTTTCACAAGTAAAAATACAAATTAAAAAATTGTCATAAATAATTACTACAGTTTTGATTTATACACAAGTGGTGTTTAGTTATATCAAACAAAATTGCACAAGGTATTATTATTTGTAAAATTATATGCATCATTTACTATTTTTAGTGCATGGCTTCTCAAAATTTCTTCTAAAAGAAACAATACACAATATATTTTCTAATGGCATGAATAGCGTGAAGAAGTCATTTGTTCATGTTCTTGACAGTACGTAAAAATATCATTTAAATATTTTTATTGTTTATCAAGATATGTCAGTGGGTAAAGAACCTTGATCCCAAGCCTAAGAACCTGAGTTAAAGTCCAAGGTCCATATGGTTGAAGAAAAAAAAACTGATTTTCATGTGTCCTTTAATGTTCATATTCATGCACTGATATGAATATAGGTACATACATAAATACATGCATACATATATATACATATATATACATGTATGTGCTCACACCTTTACAAAAATAAGTAAGTATATATACTATAAATTTTAAAAACAACCATTATTTACATTACAGTGTGTTTTTAGCAAGCTATGAACTGAGCAAACATGAATCACTGTATAAAATCACTACATTCACATATAAAAAATTAATCATTGTGGTGTAGAGCATGGCTACTGTAGTCCTCCTTTACATATACATTCTGTAGTTGCATGGTTCAGTTTCTTCCAGTAGAATGTCATCTAAAGATATTTATTGGGAAATTGCCCAAAAAATTTGGTATCAGGTTCAAAATGCAGTTTATCTGTGCACTATGGTTAAACCTGTGTTCCCTGTTCCATATTCTTCCCTCCATTTGGACATTGATTTATTCCTGTGGTTGACACATATGTTCTTTTTATGCTACGAACCCATTAGTTACACAATAGCTCTCTTGAATATCAGATATACTACTTGAGCATTTTAGCTACATGAGCCCACGATTCAACACTACGTTTCAGGCTTGTCTTGGGTATTATGGAACACAGACAAGAACAGATTATCTGACAGATATGCAGACAGTTCCACTTAAGTTGGTTTCATTAATAGTTTCCCTGTAATTTATCATCTTGAAATAAGCATTTGGTAATTTCCCCTGTATATTTCTGACACTTTTATTGCTCTATTTTCATTTATTGGTAAGGCCTCTTATATGTAAATAATATTGACATCTTGTTATCTAAATGGTAATTCTGTTGTTAAATCATTTATTTCATTTCCCACTTATTTCTGAAAAGCTCATATTAATGCTAGATATATTCATGCTTTTTCATACTTATCCACCTAACCCCTTTTGCCTGGGGTTTACCTCTGCTGCCTGTTCTTCCTTTGTGCACCAAATAGTAATTATCTAATACAAAAGTACACATTTTCAGAAGTCATTCAAGGTCACAGAAAGCCCAGAATGGGCTTATTTTTATGTAAAACACTAGAAAATATAAATGTATAGAAGAAACTATGAAAGCACAGAAGGGAGTTTCAACTAAATTCCTTTCTCTTTCTAAATGAAGACAGGGTAAGTTGATGCTTAAAAGTCACCCAAATTTTTATGATAAAGATAAATATATAGTAAGGTTTCATTTAGGTTTTTCTCTTTCACCTATACCTCAGTTAAATAATTTTTTTTTAGATATTTTCTTTATTTACATGTAAATTTCTCCATTCCCAGTTTCCCCTCCA
>NW_022196914.1:20064197-20064748 GCF_008632895.1 Mastomys coucha
AGAGCCTCTCAGGAGATAGCTATATTTAGGCTAGCTTGCCCTTCCTTCAGTCTCTGCTCCATAGTTAACCTCTGCAACTCCTTCCGTGGGTGTTTGGTTCTCCCTTTTAAGAAGGAATGAAATGTCCACCTTTTGTTCTTCCTTCTTCTTGAGTTCCTTGTGGAATGTGGGTTGTTCTTCCTGTATTCTAAACTTCTGGGCTAATAACCACTTATCAGAGAGTGCATACTGTGTTTGTTCTTTTGTGATTGGGTTACCTCACTCAGGATGATATTCTCCAGATCCATCCATTTCGATAAGAATTTCATAAATTTATTGTTTTTAATAGCTGAGTAGTACTCCATTGTGTAGGTGTACCACAATTTCTGTATCCACTCCTCTGTTGAGGGACATTGGGTTGTTTCCAGGTTTTGGCTATTATAAATAAGGCTGCTATGAACATGATGGAGCATGTGTCCGTATTACATTTTGCAGTATTTTTTCGGTATATGCCCAGGAGTGGTATAGCCAGGTCCTCCGGTAGTACTATGTCCAATTTCCTGAGGAACCGC
>NW_022196914.1:20069435-20080683 GCF_008632895.1 Mastomys coucha
GTGTTAGATGTTCTTAGTGTCTCTGGCTAGAGCTTGTCCTGTCCCTGCCACCCTGCAAGTCCCCTGCGCCTCGTGGGGCCTGTTACTTCAAGCTGGCTGCTCCGGCCTTCGAAACTCACCAGAGAGGAAATGGTGGCTCTTGCCTGAGTCTCTGACTTAAGGTGTTCCCTGGAGGTAGGCCCTCCACTTGCAGGGAAGGGGCAGAGAAGAACTCTCATCCTCCTTTGTCACTCGGAAGCTGAGAGGATCGTTTCCCTGTCGCCCTGTGGCTCCCCTGGGAGTCGTGGGGCCTGTGCCTTCCGGCTGGCTGCTCTGGTCTCAGAAACTCACCCGAGAGAAAATCAATAAATTTTTTCTATATTCTAGGAGTAAATCTAGTTTAACTCTGTCCCCGATGCTCTAATCTGCCCCAAAGTATTGTCAACTTTGTTCTACTTTGGATTGAAATGAAAAAAAAATGTAGTTTGACTTTCAAATATAATAAAATACATGTTTTAAACAATAATTATTCCACACACTTGATCATTGTAATCCATTTTCTTTTATCCTTTTATATGTATGTTTAAATTTACCTTAACATCAATAATGGTATTTCTCTATCACTAACCACATAAACTCATGAATGGCAAACTAAGCTTCTAGGTAAATGAAGGCACTCTTTAAGGTTCCTATAAAAATATCCAAATGTGCACAGTTTGGGCATCATTAGAACAAAATAAAAGTAGCAAACATATTTGGAAGAAAGAATTTCTGTGTGATTGCTAGTATTTTAGCAACTTGACACGTGTAGTGTTCTTTTAGAAAAGTTAATCTCAATTGAATAAATATGATCACCCAATTGGCCTGTAAGAGTTCAAAGGAAATGCTATCTGTCTATGCCAAAAATAAAATGATTTTTTACCATTACAAATAAACACTATTGGCATGATGGGTTTATTGTTTAGTTTATTAGTCATAATTATATTAAATTCTCAACTTAATAACTGCAATATTTAAACTTTGTTGGAGTCTGATTCTGATATGTTAGCTATCCACCCTTTCAAACTGATTTTCCAACTCATTGTTATGGTTTTAGTCTGTTTGTTTAAAGCTGAACCAGCATACACTCAGTAAAAATGACTCTGGTCAAGAGTCTTTGTGCTATGTAAAGCACTTGAGCAGCATCTTCCAGTATGCTATGACTAGGATTCAAACTTTTTGTGACCAGGTGTTTTCAGTCCACCAAATATACTAATCCATCCAGTTCTATCCAAGCCTACCAACTCAAAATGTGGGCAAGTGGCTGAAGCAGCTAGGTTTGTGTACTTTCCTCCCTTTTCTTTTATGGAAAGCAAAAGGGGCTTAGAGACCAGCATTTTTCTCTTACCCCGTCAAACAAGTTCTGATAGAAAACCCCAGTAGACTAGAACCTGGTACATAGTTTCTCTTGATGTCAAGCCCCGTTAATAATAAGCCCTCTGGGTGAATTTAGAAAGGACTGCTTTTTTCTCTCCAGGTTTTAAGCATGCATTAATATTACAAAGAAGGTCACAGTAAGAACTTGGTAAGAACCTGGAGGCAAAAGGACCAAAAATGACACATTACCCGTGAATGGCTTCCCTGGAGGTTTTATTTTTTTTATAAAAAGAACATAAGGTAAATTCATCAACAACAACTTAGCTTTTTTTCCCTTTGACTTCAATTTTCTGTAAAGGTTCTTGCTTGTAAACATTTGGTTTTGTAAGTTGAAATTCTCTCATCGTTGCATCACACCAATTGATCCTATAACTAACTGGAAGTCTAATGAAGTGTGTGGGTTTCACCTTCTTTAATATTTTATTATTCTTAGGAAAGAGAAACAGGTAGACTCTCAAGTGTGTATGTATTTTCCCTGATGTGTTTTAATAGCATGAATATATTTCTTTTTGAGATGTCACCAATAAAGATGCTATTGACCATAATGTTTTTATTAATTTATTTATTTACATTCCAGTCATTGTCCTCCCCTTGTTCTCCACTCCTACAGTTACTCATTCCATTCCTCCTCCCCCTTGCTTTGAGAAGGTGCTCCCCAGTCCCCACTAGACTTCTTCCTTCCCTCGGGCCTCAAGTCTCTCCAGGATTAAGCATATCTCTCCCACTGAAGCCTGACCAGGCAGACCTCTGCTATATTTGTGCCTGGGGCCTCAGATTGGCCTGTGTATGCTCTTGGTTCTGACTGTATGTCAGACACATTGATCATATTTTACAATACTTTTAATCATATACATATTCATATAGTTAATTCTTAGGAAAAAAAGTCAAATATAACAAAAACAAGACTGGTATCCTTAAGAAGACCAGATACCATATTTATAAGTAGTATTCTTCTTTATTGCAAAAAGAACAATGAGGAAAAAATTTTAAAATATGATTTTTTTAATTTACCTATTAATTTTGTCAAAATTTTAATTAAACTGCTCTCATTTCTTACTTTCTAATTGTTCTGATTTTATAGTTGTACAGGAACACTTGTCCATACACTGACATATACATTTATATGAATTCAGAATATTTTCTGAGTTTCCAACTGGATTATTTCATGAAACTTTATTAATTAAGAGATAAAAGATTCTAAAATGATAAGTCGAAACAAATTAATGTATATATTATTTAATTTTAAACACAGCTATATAATTATATACCAGTAATATAAAATACCCAGCAAATTAATGTTATATTTAATGTTTCTAATTAAGTGATTAAGCAATAAACATTCTAAATGATAATGTGGAAAGAGTAAAGCACATCAAATTTACTCCTGGGTAGAGACAGGGAAACAAATTTTGATCTGTTTAGCAGTCTACTTGAGCTCTATAACATAGTCTAGTTAAGATGACAATGAAGTTTCCATCACTCTGTAACTTTGTAACAGCATTAGTAATGCCATTTGAATTTAAGTAGTAGATGTGCTATTATTTAAAGTTCATAGATACATTTTGAGTAAATGTATATTGAATGTCACTTGAAAAACTCATAGGAAAGGGAAGGTAATGTTCTGGGGAAGATAATTGACTGACTGGACTCTGAGTAAGACAACTAAGCTGATAAAGACTATGGATGCCTGCCAGGAAGCCACTGGAATATATACAGATGGTACAATTGTTTCTAATTGTACATGGAACTTTCTGATCATAGAAAAATATTTTAACCTACTTTGACAAATATCACCATTAATAATAACAGTTTGTGGCACCACTGACTGCTTCCTAACAAATTCTAAGAAACTGGAAGAAAGAGTGGCTTACTCAGCAGAGGAAGTGATAATCCTCAGCTGCATATGTAGCAGAGGATGGCTTTGTTGGACATCAATGGGAAAGGCCCTTGGTCCTGTGAAGACATAATGCCCCAGTGTAGGGGAATGCCAGGGTGGGGAGGTGGAAGTGGGAGGGTGGGTAGGGGAATACCCTCATAGAAGCAGCGGGAGAGGGGTGAGATAGGTGGGTTTCCTGAGGGGAAATTGGGAAAGGGGATAACATTTGAAATGTAAGTAAATAAAATATCCAATAAAATAAATCATAGGTTAAAAAAAGGTAAAGTGGATAGTCTGTCTACTATATTCTTATAATTAGGTTTACAAAGAAATTTATGTCAGATTAAAAGTTGAAATTTAAGTAAATACCAGATAAATTTAACCAAATTTGTGATGACAAAAAAATACTGAATAGCATGTAAAAACAAAAGGACAGCTACTTCTAAAAGAAGGCCCAGTATGTTGTCACTAGCCAAGTTTTTACATCCTCAAAAGATAAGCCAGCCATAACTCTTAATGAACCACAGATAATAGTGATGAAATACATAAAACAAAGCTCTTAAACTGTTATGATAAGGTTATAAAATCACAATGCAATGTTAATTTTGATATATAGCTTTCAGAAGTGATGGGTGCAGTAAAACTAATTGAAAAATGATTTATAAGCTTTATAGAACACATTACCTAGTTCGATTTAGTAAACTTACTTAGGACACTTGATTTTATATGAAAATCAATGTGTCCTGTTGAATGATTTACTAAAATGAACCTTATTGTTCTCCTTGGGGAAGTATATTGACAATAATGATTAGGAGAGTAATCTAAGGGAAAAGAAAGAAAGGAAGAAAAAGAAAGGAAGAAAGAAAGGAAGAGAGAAAGACACTAACTTCAAAGAATTATAAAAGATACAGTTTTAAAACATGAAATCAATGCTCAACTTAATGAACTACTATAGAAATCACTTTACAATAGAAATGGATATAAATTTTAGGATATATAAGTGAAAAATAAAACTTTATTATGCAATAGATAACCACCAAGAAATATCAAAAGGGTAAGATAAATTATTTTCTTTATTTATATATCATATGATTTCTCCTTTCCAAGTTTCCCCTCCAAAAACAAAAAACAAGACAACAACAAACAAATAAACAAACAAAAAGACCAAAAACAAAAACAAAAACAAAAAACAACAAGAACAAACCCCTGTTGTCTCCCACCTCCCCCTGCTTGCCACCCCACCCTCTCCTACTTATTGACCCTGACATTCCCCTACACATGGGCACAGAACCTTCACAGGGCCAAGAAAAACCAGAAAATATTTGCAGAGAGTATTTCTTTACAGAAACACATTGCAGAGCGATTTGGCTTTTATATGCAATTTCTTACCATTTCTACCTTGTGTGTGTGTGTGTGTGTGTGTGTGTGTGTGTGTGTGTGTGTGTGTACACATATGTGTTTGTAACATATGGTTTATAATTGAATGCAAATGTGCCCCCAGGTGGGCACATGCTAATTTCAGAGGAAGACTTTAGAAGTCTTCCTCTATTGCTTTTTTTTCCTTGCCTCAGGACGGAGCATCTCCCTGAAGCTGAAGCTCCCTGATTTGGCTTCCCAATACACCTGCGTTTAACATAATCTAATGTGTTTTAAATTGGTTGACTTCTCTTGTAGCTGAGTAATAATGGCTGAGTCATCTCTCCAGACACTCCCCAAACAAAGACCAGGTTTCGGGGGCCATATTTCGAATGTTAGTCAAACTGGTTATCCCTCAGTTTATGCGACTGAGATACTACTGGCTCTATTACATGTGCATCTGAGTGTCACTCCTGACAAGCTCCAAAATACTAGTAACCCTATGTCAAACACATAAATTTTGTTATTGTCTACTTTCTGAGTTGTTTATATCACTTAGACAATTATGGTTCAAGTCAGAATGTGAATTCCTCTACTCCATTCCTGAGGTGAACTAACCTTAGAGTCCTTTCAGTTGCATGTTGGAAAGCATGGACTCATAGTTCACTCACTTAGCTGGTGGAATGAAGTATGTGATGTGTATTCCTGCCAAAATCACAATGATGGAAAGGGAAGACCAGAGTACTGTGCTGTGAAAACTAGAAAGTTCACCACATAGACCCAGGCAGTGCACACAGCTCTAACATTTCAGCCAAGTCCATGACTCAATCTCCTCAAGGTCCAGGACTTAATCAAAGTCTCCAGTTATGGCTACTGCAGTATTTTAGAATATTAATAATAACCTAAGTTATTTAACAATGTGGGCTTGGGTAATCTGAGTTTACATCTTGACTCTTCTACTTCCTATATCTACCTCAGGCAAGATCCCTGAGGGCTTTGTCAATCAATATCTCTCTAATCATAATTCTAAGAACTAAAATATAAAAGGACTTTTTTTCTCATAATGTAGAAAGATATAATACCTCTATATTTCAGGCCCCAGGCTGTAGAACTCTAGTGGAAGCAACACATGAGGAAATCAGCAAGAGATCACATCTCCCTGGATCATGACAACTCATGACCCTGCTCCACTGAAGGTAGCCCATATTCTTTTTTTTTTTTTAAGATTTATTTATTTATTTATTTATTTATTGTATAGGAGTACACTGTAGCTGGACAGATAGTTGTGACTCATCATGTGGTTGCAGGGATTTGAATTCAGAACCTTCAGAAGAGCAGTCAGTGCTCTTAACCGCTGAGCCATCTCTATAGCCCTGGCCCATATTCTTAATGGAGTGTCAGGTCCCTTATGAGGGACAGATGGCTTTCACTGATCCCACAGAAGTCCATACAATGTAACAGAGCTCTAAACTGCTTGGTTCCAATTGAGCTGTTTAATAACCAAACCTTTCTCTTGAGAAAAGTCATGATATGCTTTTCTGAAGGTCATAAATACAAAATTACTGGACCTTGGAAACATGTTTGTGGAAACAAACTGGCATTATGGGACAAACTGTGGCATGCATTATGAGACTTACCTTAGCATGCATTCCCACTTGTGTTACCAAAATTTAGAAATAGTAACAAGTTAGCAAGTCTGAAAGAATGAGTTTCTGATGTGATCTTAGAGTGTGCTTTTAATAAAAACTCTACAGCTTCCCAAAACACTATTCAGAATGCCAAATTATCAAACTGGCTTCAAAATTCAAAATAATCTATATTTCAGGAGAGTCTATTACTCTTGTTTTAATAATTAATACAAATATCAATTTCCTATAAACATTTTACCATAATAATTCTTTATTCTGTAGAGGTCCCTGCAAAAGCCAAGGCCTGCAGATTAACATTCTGTGTGAGGCAAGAAGAAAGTCTGGTTCAATAGGACACAGGCAGCCAGTGCTGGTTCAAACTTCTAGTGTCTGACCCTACAGTTTAGTCTAGGAATATTTAAGTAAAGTACAACTTTAACAAAAATTTCCTGGAAGCAACTATTTCAATCCCATGTGTGTTATAAAGCCTAAGGCATGATTACATTAAAACTCTTTTGCAAAGTACATGTGGCCTCTTCCATAAAGATTGGTTGTATAGCTTAAGGGTCTAGAGAGGATCTGGTATGGTTTGGGTCACATAGATAGCATGGAGGTCACCAAGCTATAAAGCACATATGGCATCTCCCCTTAGGATGGTTTCCATTGACAAAACTGAAGTTAAAGGTCTAGAAAGAAGAGTCTGGAATAAACATAATATTCTGGCGATTTCAGCTGTAGCCTATATCTCAGATGATTTATTTATTTATTTATTTATTTATTTATTTATTTATTGTATAGGAGTACACTGTAGCTGGACAGATAGTTGTGAGCCATCATGTGGGTGGCTCACAACTACCCTACCAATATCTCAGATGACCAGGCTATTAACTCCATTCACTCCCAGCCTTCTGGGTAGAAAACATGTATACATCCCTTCCACGGAAGACACCAGCCTGTGTGTTTAATGTTCCTGTTTTCTCTGGAGCTTAGGTGCGAGAGCAAGCATTTTGTGTGTGCTACATTATGCAACCTCAAACATAAATTTGACATCAAGGTTCATAAAGTAAAACTATACAGCCATAAAAAAGAAAAGAAACTAAATGTATTTTATATTTGTATTGTACGATTGTGGTATACAATTCTGTATTTTTTTTTTTTTATTTTTGGTTTTTCGAGACAGGGTTTCTCTGTATAGCCTTGGCTGTCCTGGAACTCACTCTGTAGACCAGGCTGGCCTCGAACTCAGAAATCCGCATGCCTCTGCCTCCCAAGTGCTAGGATTAAAGGCGTGTGCCACCACCGCCCGGCCAATTCTGTATTTTTATATCCATCTTATTAATACACATTTTAAGATGCATAATAAATATATAGAACCTACTACATGAATTAATTTCATTCAAATACATATTAATGTAAACCCATGCATACAAATATAAGAGCTATGATCTACTTAAGTAACAATAAATCATCCACCAAGACAGATAATACCATGACCCAGAAATCAAAGTTCAGAATATATATAAAATAAATAAAATAATAAACATGAAGCTAAACATTGGTATCAAAATGGTAACTAGAAAATTGCCAAGTTTGTAAAAATATGATAAATTTCCAAATATAACAAATTGATGATGCATAAAAAAGAAAATGATGAAACACTTTTAAATGAAACTTTTTTGATATAGTGGTAAAAACCACTATACCAAAAAATTTGCAGGTGACTCCTGATGACAAATGGCTGTTATCTTATCTACTTTATGCTCTGAAGCAAGGGGATCACAAGCCTAGGTATTCTCCAGCCATATGGTGGATTGCAGAGCAGCTAAGGCAGTACAGTAACAACCCATGTCATAACCAAAAGTAAAAGGAGGGTTCCTGTTTCCATTGTGCCTGCAGACAGTCCAAGAACCTGTCTCTACAGTCTCAGTTGAGATTCTCAGTGCATCTTAGTGACATTTATATCAAGCTTAGGTCTGAACCAACATTATTTCACTGATATATATATATATGTATATGTATATGTATACATATATATATATCATAATGTATATTTACATATGTATATGTATGTATATATTTATATATTGGCATTAGGTATGCACACTGAAGCAGCTTATTACTTAAAAGTAATAGCATGCATCCCAAGATTAGTTTTGTTCCTTGTAGAAGAATTTTAATCTGTCAATATGGCTGCACTTGCAAAGGATGGCATGTAAAAACCTGTTAGGTCTATGTAATCTGACGAGAATGCAGACATGTCCTGGATTACAGTATGATATGGCTACAATACAATCATATCCTTAATACACACCTTTAAACCCTAAAAATGAAGGTAAAGTAAATTTGTAGAAGGAACCACCCATGTTTGACAGTGATGTCTAATTGAGAGGCACACAAAGTGATATATCAGAGAAAAATTTGACAGTGTAAGTCAGAGACATGATACACCCAACTTTCTCAAGAACAGAAGAGGAAGACTACTTAAGAGCAGTGTCTAGGGGGTAGGGGGGGTGACAGGTAATGGCCTTGTATGTAGCAGTTAAACCTTGTATGTGACACTTTTACAGAGACAGTTTACAGAAAAAGCAACCTAGACACAGGTGAAGGTAAAAAAAAAAAAAATCCAGAGATGGAAGAGCCAGAAGATTAGACTATATTGCTAAAGTTCGTAGGAGGCCAAGCAGAGCAATTCAGCCATAAGCTGAGAAAAGCCAGACTGAATAAGTCATCTTGGAAGATTAGATTGTATGGAGATGAAGGCATCATGTTTTTGTGCAATCTGTAAAGGTTATTGTTAGCAATCAGGCACCTTCAGGGGAAGCCTAAAAAGAACTTCAGGACAATCTTGGCAATCAAGCATCTTTCTAGCCAGCCTCTGAGGGATTCTGTGGGATAATAAGACACAGCATCACTAGCTGCTCAGAGGAGACCACATTTCCATTGTCGCCCATGATGCATGTTCTCCTGAGCATGACCAGATAAAAAGCAAGTTTCTCCACCCCCAACCTTTCTTCCCTTCCTTCTTGCAAAGTCAGCCTCACCCTCCCCTTAATAAACTTCCCATATGTGTCCTGTTGCATGGTATGATTTCCATCAGCTATCCTTGTGTTATTCAAATGCTAATTTCTCTGCTGTCATATATTGTTTCAATATGGACACAGCATTGTAATGCTTCTATCAAGAATCTCCTGTCTCAAACTTTTGTAAAGAATTCTTACCATTTATTCTCTGCCTTGTCAAAAACTGCTGATCAGCCAGTGGCTAGGCAGAAGAATGAATGGTGTGGAAACTTCTACCAACCAGGAGAAGAGAGATAGGGAGTTAGAATTGAATTCAGGAGGAAAGGGTCCAAGAAGACACCATAGGAAGAAATATTTGAAGCAGAGAAAGCTAGAACAATGTCAAACCTCAAGTACCATGGGGATGAGGCTTAGAATGCCAGATTAACACAGAGGGTTATGATTATCATTTAACTGCCTCGTGCTAAGGTGCAGCTTGAGGCAAATCTTGCTTTCTCTATGTCATTATTAGGGATTACAGCCATCAGATTAATTTACTGCTTACACTTCTATTAATGTAATTCATTTTACATGGAGGTCAGAAGCTTCCTGGCCTAGGCATAGAGACAGTTAGAATACAGAGAGAAATGCTCTGAACTCAGCCCAATAGGATATTCATCCCTTTATCTGAGGCAATAAACATGAACTTTACAGTGCCTGAGGTGACAAATAGTCAAACAACACCCCCTTTTCCATATACATAAATTATCTATGATTATTATATTAAAGTTAAATGAAAAAAAATGAAATGTGCCCAAACATAGCCTCAAGAATGCTGGAATCAATAGTCATTTATTAATTCATTTACTTCAGCTTGAATTGAATATAAATAAACAAATAATTTTAACTGAAACTTTAAACAAGAACATTAGAGAAAATAAAACAACATTCTTACATATTGGTGTAAGGATAAGGAATATAAATTAAGATAACTAATGTGATATATCCTTTAGTAGCAACTTGTTATGATTTTAATGAGATGGCGCCATAGTATTAGGTTATTTGAGTACTTGTTCCATAGTTGGTGGCCTTGTTAAAGTATGTAGGTCACTGGAGGTGGGCTTTGAGAGTTTAAAGATCCTGCCATTTCCAATTCATTTTCTTTGAAGCCTGCTTTCAGTTTCAGAAGTGAATCTCAGCTTGCTGCATCAGACACCATGCCTGCCTGCTGCCACAACTTCTCTGTGGTGGTGGTGATGAACTCTAATTTTTTTGGACTAGAAGCCTAAGATAAGTCATTTCTTCTATATTTTTTCACAGTATTTTAATACAATAGATAAGCAACGATTACACAAGTGATACAATAATATACTACCATGTATACTTAATGAAATAAATTTATTATAATAGCTGTTCTGCTGTGCTTACTGAAGGACAATCTAAATTAGTCAATGTAACCAAAAAAGACATCTATTTTCAGATGAATTAATAAGGTATATATCACTAGTGGAATCCAATTCAAAGATAAAACTCAACTGTGGTACAGTAAAAATAATAAGCGATCAGAAAACACAAGTGCCATATATACTTACTGAAGTGTGAATGCCAAATTTTTGTACTTATTAAATTGTATAATAGAATAGTTTTATAAAAGGTTAGTCGGGAGTAGAAATGAAAGCTATGGAGAGATTGGCCAAGAGTAAAAAATTACAGTGAGAGAGAAAACAGTAAGTTCTGAGGATGCATGCATACACACACACACACACACACACACACACACACACACACACACACACACTGTCCTAGAAATAGATGGGCATTTAGTTTTGGTAAAATAAAAGCAAAAGACAATATAAGGAATTTCATCTGGGAAAGAACAATTAGGAGCAGTCTGCAGCAGAAATCACATATGATAAACTAGGTGAAACGTTTATCCTGATTTTCTACCTCCCACATTTTACTCATTTCTCCTCTTCTGCTACATCAGATGGTAT
>NW_022196914.1:20080693-20108116 GCF_008632895.1 Mastomys coucha
AAACCAAAAAATAAAAACAAAACTTCTGGGATGAGAGAGAAAGTGAAGGCTCAGTGAGAATGCTCAGTGGATGCATTTGAAAGAAAAGCTTATTTTAAATACAGAAGTGAGAACAGTTTGAGGCATCTGGAGAAATCTAGACCTGCCATCTGTAAACTGGAACAACCTGGGAGCAACATAGTGGGGAAATGTTAGGGTTAGGGTTAGGGTTAGGGTTAGGGTTAGGGTTAGGGTTAGGGTTAGGGTTAGGGTTAGGGTTAGGGTTAGGGTAAGGGTTAGGGTTAGGGTGAGAAGGGCCAGCAGACTAGAGTGGGGGCTTTGATATTCATAGCAGACACATGTCACTAGGGACTCGAAGATCCGTGAATTTAGCATGGGCTTTGATATATAACCACAGGTATATGTCAATAGAGAGCCAAATGTTCCTTTTACTAGACACAGGGCGGATAATGGAAGTGACTCTTTATGAAAGGCAGAAACCCACCTGTTAGATTTCTGAGGAATACTGCCAGCAATTCTTCCATAGTCGCTGCCTTTGCGGGTTTAGAACCTTTCTGTTCTCGGTGGGTTGTATGTTCTTTTTATAGGCATGAGAACATGTGTTTTGCTCCCCAAACCCCACAGAGTATATGCACACATATAAGAGAATATAAAAGACACCCACATTTCACTTCCATTGCAGCAGGAAAGGAGACATGTTTTGAAGTAGAAGGGTCAGTCATGGCAATTTATTTATGCCATTTGATGTTATTTGAGATGACTCATGGAAACCTCTGCAAATAAACTCCCAGTTGATGGCCATGAAAGCACCACATGCGTGTGAACAATAACATTTCAAGATACATTTTATTTATTTCCCAGTAGTGTCTGAAGTGATATTGCTTAAAGTTCAGAATTTCAGAGAAACAGGTCATTGACTAGCTTGTAAGTGAGAAGGGACTAAGACACCAGAGGCAGAATGTGCATCACCGATTTGTACATTTGCACAGTGACTAGAATAATTATGTATAAGTGTCTAGCACATAGCCACATACACAGAGAAATTACAACTTCTAATAAATTCATTAAAACTATATTTCATTTCATAGTATTAGTTTGTTCTTTTTTTATTAGATATTTTCTTTATTTACATGTAAATTTCTCCATACCCAGTTTCCCCTACAAAAAAACAAAGAAACAGACAAAAACAACAAAAACAAACCCCTGTTGCCTCCCCATGCCTGCCACCCCATCCTCTCCCACTTATTGGCCCTGGCATTCCCCTACACTGGGGCACAGAACCTTCACAGGGCCAAGGTCCTCTCCTCCTATTGATGATCAAATTGCAATCCTCTACTATACACATGCTGCCAGAACAATCAGACACCTCCATGTGCAGTCCTTGGTTGGTGGTTGAGACCCTGGGAGCTCTGAGGGTACTACTTAGTTCATATTGTTGTTCGTCCTAAGGGGCTGCAAACCCCTCAGCTCCATTGGTCCTTTCTCTAACTCCTTCACTGGGGACCCTGAACTCAGTTCAATGGATGGCTGTGAGCCTCTATATTTGTATTAGTCAGGTACTGTCAGAGTCTCTCGGAAGATAGCTATATTTAGGCTGGCTTGCCCTTCCTTCAGTCTCTGCTCCATAGTTAATCTCTGCAACTCCTTCCATGGGTATTTGGTTTCCCCTTTTAAGAAGGAAGGAAATGTCCACGTTTTGGTTTTCCTTCTTCTTGAGTTCCCTGTGGTTTGTGGGTTGTTCTTCCTGTATTCCAAACTTCTGGGCTAATAACCACTTATCAGAGAGTGCATACTGTGTTTGTTCTTTTGTGATTGGGTTACCTCACTCAGGATGATATTCTCCAGATCCATCCATTTCCCTAAGAATTTCATAAATTTATTGTTTTTAATAGCTGAATAGTACTCCATCGTGTAGATGTACCACAATTTCTGTATTCACTCCTCTGTTGAGGGACATCTGGGTTGTTTCCAGTTTTTGGCTATTATAAATAAGGCTGCTATGAACATGGTGGAGCATGTGTCCTTATTACATGTTGCAGTATCTTTTGGGTATATGCCCAGGAGGGGTATAGCTGGGTCCTCTGGTATATGTGAAAGATCTAAGAAGCAAAATTTTAAGTAAAAGTCTTTCCAGTTATGACACTGGTAATGACACTTCAATTCACAATTAAATTCTGTAATATGTAATATATTGTCTCCCAGTTTTTAGTAAGCAAACTTATTTCATCAGGGATACCATTGTGGCTTGCAAGAAAGGGGCTCTGCAGGGATACTTACATCTCTTGTTTACAAACACACTCAGCAGTGTCAGGACAGGTGGTAAAATACCAGCAGCCTGTTCTATTCTATTATGAGGAAAATTAAAGTCTCTAAACCATCATGCAGAAATATATTGTGTCTCTATCCTGTACTTTCAAACTTTATATGATGTAGATTCAAGAAAAAGAAAAGAAAGAAGAATACTTTTCTTGTACAACAGAAAGAGGGGACAGAGAAAGATATGAGATAAAGGATGACAGAAGAGAAAAGAACAGGAAGTATTGACAGGAGCAGAGAAGAGGGAGAGGTCAGAACACAATAGACAGTGAAAACAAAACACAATGATATTTAGTTTCATTAAATCAAAGGTTTCATTTTTAAAACTTAATTTTTGAAGATTTCCTTTCCCACATTTAGAAATTACTAGACTGTGTCTAGCCTTTAATGCCTGAACGTTTGCCCACGGTTTGTTTTCTGCATTTGATGATTTCTTTTGGTCTTCTCAGGAATATATTTAATTGTTATTTGTTTCTGGTTCATTTTAGAGCACTTTTAAAAAATCATTACCAAGAGGTTATTATCTCCCACATTTTATATACACTCTACTTATACATGTCTCATCAAATGTCTCCATGATCGACACAGGTCTCTTCAGGCAAAGATTCTTAGTGACCCAAGCAGTGTGAGGTATGAGTTTCATCTTTTGGAGTAGGCCTGAAGCCAAAGAAGACATCAGTTGGTTATGCCCACAATATACTATTACACCTGCATATCCCCCAGACAGCTTATCTGGTAGATCAATGTGGTTTGTAGCTGGGTATTTGCATTTCTATTTTGATAGCATGCAGGGTACTTACTATTCTGCACGAAAGATGGTAGCATATAGGGATAAAGGCTCTATGTAGGCACTGGCTCTAATTCTCCATGTTCAATGTGTTACGTAGGCATTATCTTCAGTAATGAGAACTTGTTATTCATTTGTGAAAAGCAACTTACAGTCTTCACCACAGCCTCTTTGGATGGGGATGCCCCTGCCTACAATCAAATTAGATGTAATCCAATTCCAGTACTGGAAGCTTCATTTGGTTGCAAGATATGTCCACATTTGGGGCTCTTCCACAATATTTATTGATTTCATTTAGATTATCTTAACACACAATCTCTTCTCTCTCTCTCTTCTCTCTCTCTCTCTCTCTCTCTCTCTCTCTCTTTCTCTCTCTCTCTCTCTCTCTTTCTCTCTCTCTCTCTCTCTCTCTCTTTCTCTCCACCCTCTCTCTCTCCCCCTCTCTCTCTTAGGTTTCCTCAAATGGCCCTTGATTTTAACTATCCCTCCTCCCTACCTCATTACTTGATACTCCCATCCCAGCTATCTGACAGGGTAAGATATTGAAAGGTTTTATTCATCTTGTAATCTTGTTAAGGCCATTTCAGGTTTAACTAGAATTTGGTCTATTTGACAAGAATCCAATGAAAACTTACTTAACCCTATTCTATGAGCTAAATGCCAAGATCAGAATGTCCTAGCTAACTTGTTTTAGCTTCTGTTAAACTACTTGTTTTGAACTAATTGCTTTTGCAAAGCTCCCTGCAGATGCTGAGTGGAAGCCAGGATGTAGTTTTTGCCCCCCACCCCCAGAAAACATTCTATACACTTGCAGCTATACCTAGGTCTCGAAATGCCTACTTTGATCCCAACCACTTGGAATAAAAATGTTCAATTGACTGTGTACTGTATCTGAATGGCCTTCTCTGGTGGACTATCCATAATACATTACTAACCAATTTCGAATCCTAAAGAGATTTATCTGTCCTTTTGTAACTTTTCTTTTTTCAAAACTTATTTTTAATGATAGTTCTTAAATGCTTTAATCTCCCTTTCAGCCCACCACTCACCAGAGGTAGTAGAAAAGAAAGGATACAGGGGAAATAGACCTGTTTAGAGATGGCTCTTTAGAGCAACTCCCAAGTGTGTTTGTTGTCTGGAAATTGGCAGTTTAGTTCACAGGTTCGCAGGGCAGTGTGATCCAGTCACAAAGATTTCATGGATACGCCAGCAGTCCAGTTTGGTAGATTTGGGTTAGTAGCAGGGGTGGCATGACCTAGCAGAAAAAGCCAGGCCTCATCCTCAGCACCTCAAATCAGCAGGAGGGACTAGGGCCAACAGGAATACTAGGAAAGGTTCTTGTCTGTGTCTCTCTCAGTGAAATGAAGATCTGAAAAACTAAGATCAGCTAAAATGAGAGACCAACAACCATTTAGCTATGTAAGCAAGGCAAGCTCAGCCTACTTCACTGTCTGTTGGGTCCTAGTTATACTTCCTCCAAACATGATTTGTCCTCTATGGGTCTTGCCTTAGCATGTGTGTCTGTCACAGGTGACATCACTCTGCCAATTAGCCAGAGTCATAAGAAACAGAAAAAAAAAATCAAACAAAAAACAACCTGTAGAACACCACTAGAAGACTTTTGGTGTGTTTCTCTCTACAGAGTCCCAACAAATGGAGCTGAACTACAAAATGTAAGGCAAACCAATACAAGTGTGTCATTATCAAAGAATCCTTCATCACATCCTTTCACCTGTGTCTGCTTCCAGAAACCACTCCTTCATGTCTTTGCCCCAACAAAATACCATCTGATACAATGGACTTTCCAAAGAACCCTTTTAAGTTTCTACTTCAATCCTTCCTGGTCCCTTACTCAACATGTAAGCTCTGGGGTTCTTCATGACTTCTTTTTTCTAATACAGCCAAATAATATCTATTGTATAAATGTCCCACATTTTCTTTATCCATTATTTTTCCCATTAAAGTGGCCAAGAACCTGAGACTTGATACCTTAGGCCCCTAGGGTAAAAATAAATACTATTTTTTTTAAAAAAAATAGCAATAATATGACTCCTAATGGCATTTTGCTATACTGATTTATACTAGGCTCCTATCTACAAGTAACAAGTATAACAAAATACCATTAGGAATCACCTTATTGACTTTCAATTTCTGGTCATATTTAGTTCTATCATAGGTCTCTGGGATATCCAGCCTCTGGTTTCTGGCCCTTCAGGCAGTGTCAGACATAGGATATCTCTTATGGTATGAGTCTCAAGTTGAAACAGTCATTGGTTGGCCATTACCACAAGTTCTGTGCCATCCTTATCCAAACACATGGGGCAGTCAGGCCATATGGCAGGTTAGAGGTTTTGTGGCTGGGTTGGTGTCCCAATTCTCCTGCTAGAAGCCTTGCCTGGTTACAGAAGATGACCAGTTCAGGCTCTGTATCCTCCATTACTAGGAGTCTTTGCTATGGTCACCATCATTGATTCCTGGCAGTTGCTTCTGCACTTTTTCCAATTAATCCCCAAATTGTACACCTAATTCTATTTATCTCTCCCAGTACTCTCTCCCTCTCCCCCAACCTGATCCCTCCCATTTCTATGACCACCAGCCCATAGTCCACACACACAAATCTATTCTTTTCTTCCTTTCCAGGGAGATCCATGTGTCCTCCCCTTGAAACTTCTTTGTTACTTAGCCTCTTTGCATCTCTGGATTATAGCATGATTGTCCTCTCCTTTATAGCTAATATCTGCCTAAAAGTTGGTATGTATCATGCTTGCCTTTCTAGGTCTGGGTTACTGTACTAGGATGATTTTTTTCTAGTTCTATCCATTTACCTATAAATTTTATGATATTACTTTTTTTAACACTGGAGTAATAATCCATTGTGTAAATGTTCCACAATTTCTTTATCCATTCTTAAGTTGAGGGGTATCTAAGTTGTTTCCAGCTTCTAACTACTACAAATAAAGCTGCTATGAACATAGTTGAGCAAGTGCCCATGTGGTAGAATGAAGAATCTTTATGGTATATGCCCAGAGCGGTACAGCTGGATCAATTCCCAATTTTCTGAGAAACTGCTCTATATCTAAGTGGTTGTACAAGTTCATATTCTCACCAGAAATGGAAAAATGTTCCCTTGACATAGGCTATATCTATTTCCTTCCTGTTGTTGATAGGATCCTTTGTGTTTATACCTAGGAGTTACATAGCTGTCTTAGTTAGGGTTTTACTGCTGTGAACAGACACCATGACCAAGGCAAGTCTTATAAAGGACAATATTTAATTAGGACTGGCTGACAGGTTCAGAGGTTCAGCCCATTATCATCAAGGTGAGAGCATGGCAGCATCTAGGCAGACATGGTACAGGAGGAACTGAGAGTTCTGCATCTTTACCTGAAGGCTGCTAGCAGAGTACTGGTTTCCAGGTAGTTGAGTCTAGGGTGTAAAAACCCATACCCACAGTGACACATCCACTCCAACAAGGCCACACCTACAGATAGTGCCACTTCTAGGACCAAGCACATTCAAACCATGGCAATAGCAAAATCATACATTGTTTCTATTTTTAATTTTTATATGGCATTTCAAAATTGAATTACTTAGTAGTTTTTTGGGGGGTTAGTCTGGTGCTGCTATGTATTCACATACTAAATTATGTACCCCAAGATCTGGTTTTGCCCAGACTAGTGAAATCCCAGGTACAACAAACACTCTTTGTCATGTAAACCTTCCTCCAAAATGTAAAGTTATTTGTTAAATAACAGTGTCTATAGACAAACTTGGAAGAACAGTGGTAGATTGAGTTTCAGTTTCAGGCTGAGGGTTGCAGGTAGGGACCAGGAGAGTGAGGGATAGAGGAAGGAAGAGAAAGAAGGAGAGAGGAGTAGGCTACTGTGAGGCAAGGCCCAAACAGCATATTCTTGGGGAGTGCACCTGGGGAATTAATAGTCTAGCATACAGGAAAATAGATTAGGGGTAATTAGCACAGTATCTGTGCTAAGTCTGAATAAAAATCCCATAAGACTTTGCCTTGATTATTGGATGACTGACTGGATCATATTCATAACTAATAGGGTTATTAAACAACATTTAAATACCATTTACAGTGGTTATATTAATTTATATTTCTACAGTGTGTTAAGGTTCTTCTTCCTCACTCAGTATTTGTTGTGATTTTGTCATTTGTTTATTAATCATTACTATACTGACAAAGGTAAGATGACATCACAAGCTACTTTTGAGATGGTTTGAGTGAGAATTGCCCATGGAAGGTTATTTGTTTGCAAAGGATGAAGAGGTATAGATGTTGAAGGAAACATGTCTCTGGTAGTTGGCTTTGAGTTTCTCAAAGCCCATCCATTTACAATTAGTTCTCTCACTCTCTTTATTTGTAGATAAATATAAATTCCAAGCTACTGCTACAGTGCCATGCCTGCCTCTCTCCCACCAAGCTCCTTACAAAGAAGGTGATGAACTCTAATCCACTGAAATTTTATGGCCCAAATAAGCTCTCAGCACAGGAAAATAAAAGTCACTAAGGCACATACTAAACCATTTACTTTCAGGATTTGTTTGTTCTGTTTGTTTTGATTTTTTGTTGTTTTTAGAGACAGGGTTTCTCTGTATAGGCCTAGTTGTCCTAGAACTCACTCTAATCCAGGCTGGCCTCAGACTCAGAAATCCGCCTGCCTCTGCCTCCCAAGAGCTGGGATTAAAGGCATGCGCCACCACTGCTCGGCCCATGATTTTTAATATAAACCTTGAAACTTGCATTCTGTGTCTCTTCAGAACGATATCCATTCACTTTTTGAATTTAAAATAACTCACAAACTTTACACATTCTTTATTTTTTAAAATTTGAAAGTTATATCTATCAATTGACATTCTTTATTTTTCTACTATTATATGATGTCCTTTAAAATGTTACTTCAAAAATATTCCTGCATTCATTCAAATTAAATGCAAATGCAACAATTTTAAAAAGCATACATTAATTTCAACAGTCTCTATGAGAGTATTCTTGCATATACTCCTGATAAAGCAATTGTTATTCTGTTCAGAATTTCTGAGCACTTCATTGTTATGAAGTTTGCTTCTCAATTATAAAACTAGTTACAGTGTTTCATTTATGTTTCCAGGACCATCTTTGCCCTCTGGGAAGCCAGAGGGTCAAATTAATTAAGGTTCTCAAGTTGAAACATCACCACAATTAAACTGTAACATCTGTAAAACATTGTAGTCTAATAAAGAACAATTGGTATAGTGAGTATAATTTAACCATCAAGTGTTGAAACACAAAAGAAATACCATGTTAAGACCTATTGATTGACATAACATTTAATTTTTCTCTTCTCATTCAAGGAATTCCACAAAAACAAAACATCTAGAAACATAATTCTCATGTTGTTAAACAAGTAGGATATTCTTACAACTTAAAATAGGTTGAGAAAATTAATATTGTGCTGGGGAGTGGTCTCAGTTCTCAACAGTACTTGAAATACTTTATAGGGCACAGTTCAGTTTATATAACCCATGCCAGAAGTTTGTAATTACAAGCAATTCGAGTTCCAAGTGACTTGTTTCCTGCTTCTGGATTCTATAGGCATTCTCAGGCACATGAATGACCCACTACACAGAAACACACACACACACACACACACACACACACACACATACACACATACACACACTATACATGTTTTAATGCTCTCTCTCTCTCTCTCTCTCTCGTGTGTGTGTGTGTGCCTGTGTGTGTGTGTTGTATGAATGTATGTTATAAATAATAATTAAAATTCTTTAAAAGAAAAATAGTATTGTTTCAATAAAGATATCATGTAAAATTGTAAAATTCTTTTTTTCTGTATATTACTTCAAAGTTCAGTACTGGGAATATAGCTTAGTGGTAGAATGCTTGTGTAACAAGCACACAGTTCAATAAAGTAACAATATGTATAGAAATTTTGAGCCATTAACAATGGCTTTTCTGGCAAGAGAAAACATCCAAAGACCTTCTAGGTCTGTGTGATCTTGCTGAAATACAGACATGACCTTAGTATATGCCTTTGATCCCTAACAAAGAGAAGGTAAGGTTAGTTTGTAGAAGAAAGCAGCCATATTCAAAAATGATTCTAATTGAGGGCAGACAAATTCACAACCCAAAGAAATATGTGACACAAAGATTCAGAGATAGAATATGTCCAACTCACAAAATAGCAGCACAAGAAAGAGGCAACTTAAAAGCATCAAGAAAAAGAGATTGAGTGTGTGTGTAAGAGAGGGGGGAAGGAGAAGGGGAAGGGAAAGAGAGAAGGAGAGACAGACACAGAGACAGGCAGATACAGAGTGACAGACAGACAGACAGACAAAGACAGAGAGAGAGGAGACAGAGACAGAGAGAAACAGAGAGACAAACCCTGGACAGTTTTACAGAGACAGACTGTAGAGAGAACAGTGTTGACACAAGTTAAGACAGAGCAAGCCAGAGAATGAGAAGGATTCAGAAGATTAAAACATATTGCCAAGGTTAGTATGAGGCCAAGCAGAGCAATTTAGTCATAAACTGAGAGAAGCCAGATTGTATTAGTCATTTTGGAAGATTAGGTTTTATGGAGGTTAGAAACTTCCATGCCTGCCTTTGGATAGTTAGAACAGAGAAAGAAATGCTCTGAGCTCAGCCTAAGTAGGATAGGGCACAGCTTGGGTACAGCTCTCATCTCATCCCTTCATCTGAGGAGAACATTTTGTCAAAATTAATATGAGGCCAACCAGAGAAATTAAGTCAGAAGCCAGGAGGATCTAAATCCCACCAATCAGCTTGGAAGATTAGAATGTAGGGAGGCTAGAAGAAAGCTTCTAAGCATAGGCATAGTTAGAACAGAAAAAGAAATGCTCTGGGCTCAGCCCAAGCCATGTATTTGCACAGCCTAGGTATAGCTCCCATTTCATCCCTTCTTCTGATAAAATAAAAACAACATTTACAGAAATATATTACAATATCTTGATTGGGTTGACTTACACAATATGGTTATATCATCTTCTCAGGATCATGGTATTAAAATGGATTAAGAACTGATTAATTCAGTGGATGTAATTTTAATTATTTTTAAAATTTTTCTTCTCCTCCATCAATATTATTAACTAATAATTAACTTAAGCATTTCAAAACAAAACTGTGATTTTAAAATTGCTTGGATTATTTCCTTCCTAAGTATATATCTATTTAAATATTTTATAATCTATGCTTTATAGATGCCTGGTAAGTACTAAGATCTACTATCTATTTCATTTTCATTTTCTTTGGATAATTTTTATTGTGCTGAGAATTCTGAACCAAAAGTATATCTTTATGTCAAATATTTACCAGTATAGTGCAATCTTTTCATGATTAGGAACAACACTGCACATCCTATCCCTATACGTGCTACATCTTGTGTAACTGTCATGACATCCAGTGGCTATCTTTTTTCAAATCCTGATATTTGTTTTTATAAATTGAGTTTTTACAATTAAGCGAAAGGGATCCTTTATAGTTTATATCAATGACTGGTTTATTTATGTAGGATAATATGCTCTGGCTTTACTCATATTGTCAGATGCTGTGAAGTTTTCTTTTTATAACTTAAATAATATTTCACTTTATCTACATATCTTTCTTTATCTGTTTATCCACCAAGGATCATTTCAGTATCTCTGTATCTTAGCTATCATACCTAAAGCTGCAGACAATATGGGAGCACAGATGTGTCTTTGAGATTCTGATTTTAATTCCTTTTTTATTGAAAGATTGAGATTGGGATCTATGATTTGATATTTGATACTGATATGTTTATCCTTTAAGAAACTTGACTATAACGCTCCATAGTATCTATTTCATTTTAATTACCAACAGCTGAGTATCATAGCTCCTACACTTCTGCCTTTCTATCAAACTTCTCTATTTTATTATAATTCATCCTAAAAAGTAAGAGCTCCTTGATGCTTTGATTTGAAGTTCTTTAATTAGGTTATTTATGGTTTTGTCTATTTGTTTGCAACTTTTAGAGCTTTTTGAAGATTTGACACATGATTGTATTAAACTTGTGTCATTTCTGACCTTCCATCTCCCTTCAGTCTCCCCTCATTTCTTTCTCCACTCCTCACACATCCCTTCTGAAATTCCCAATCTCTTCTCTTTGATAGATAAAAAGATAGTTACACACACACACACACACACACACACACACACACACAGAGAGAGAGAGAGAGAGAGAGAGAGAGAGAGAGAGAGAGAGAGAGAGAGAGAAAGAGAGAGAGAGAGAGAATCAGAGGGTCATGGTCTAGCATTCAACCACAAAGAAAATGTATCCTTCCTCTTCTGTCGGTTATTGATTACCTCTTCACCTATGTATGTATGGGTCCTTAACTTCTCACATTGGAGTGTTGACTAGTATAATCAATATTTGGGTTGTATTTATACAATATTATTGTTTGAATTTCATTTCTTCTTCAGGCACATTTGTATCTATAGCCTTTGCTCATTTGTAACCACATAATTTAGCTTTCCACTACTTTGTAAGAGAGATTCATATTATGTAGATGTTAAAAATGTCAGATTTTAGGCTTGAATAAATTTTCTTATATTAATACTCTTTGGGCATCTGTATAAATTTCAGGTATTTTTCTTAATGTCATAAGTGAAATTGTAAATTGGATAGGCAGTATATTAAGTAGATTTTTAAAGGACAGAGACAAAGGTGCTGACAATGAAGTCAAATTTTAAGAGAGAATTTAGAATGATAAGATTTAAAGCTACAAAGCATCATTCCATCCTGGGATCTCCCACAGTTCTTCAACTAGCCATCAAATGAAGATAATTCACATGCACAAAGTACTCAATTTCTGTTATTCCAAATCCACATATTCAGTGATTTATCCAATTAATAACTTTTTCAAATTATTTCAGATTTCTAACAGAAGAAGTCATACAGGAAAGAAATGTGATGTAAGAGCATCCCCAGGGCTATGGAGACATTTCCAGTATCAGCATCACACTACTATTGAGGATAAAACAAGTGATCTGTGAGTTAGGATGGCAAACACTCCTCTAAAAGGACTTCATACTGCAAAAGAGGTTCAAGTCCCAATATTTTTACAGTTCATAAGAAAATTTCCCTTGAAAATGATCAAAAATGTATCCATAGAGTAGGAGCTAAGTCTTCCTGATAACCAGACACATCAAGATGCAGGTAGGTGTGTGTGTGTGTGTGTGTGTGTGTGTGTGTGTGTGTGTGTGTGTGTGTGTGTGTGAGTGTGTGTGTGTGTGTGTGTGTGTGTGTGTGTGTGTGTGTGTGTGAGTGTGTGTGTGTGTGTGTGTGTGCTCATGCATGCATGCACATGCACATGTACTCAGCTTGTCTTATATTTCAAAACAGAAGAAACTCCATGTTAAGAAAGAGCAAGATAAAGGATATGATAGTAAGCTAGGTTGGGGTTACTCTGGATGGGAATGTGTGATGTATGATTGGAGATAAGTACAAGGTACATTCATGGACTTGCTGTATCCTATCACCTGACAAATGATGCTACACAAAGATATGGTTCACTGCTGTTTTTATTTTACACATATTTTGAAAAGAAAAGCTTTCTGTTACTATGCTACCAAAGTAACATTTTAAAAATAAAAGCAAAATTCACAGAAGAAACAGCAAAATTTAAGATAAAAAAAATCTTCTGGTTTATTTCCTTCCTGCTTTCTTTAGAAAGTATGTTTCTCAGTGACATCACTTTTAACATAAGTGCTAAATTTTCCTCAACACTTTTTAAGTTCTATAATCATACATTTCTTTGAGCTGATGTAGACTTTAAAAACAAACAAGCAAGCAAACAAACAAACAGCACTCAAAACCCTGGATGCAAATACACCTTGTATGCTCCAATGATGCATTTTGATAGTCTTCTCTTGTAAACAATATTGGTAGTTTAACCAAGTTCATAATAATTCACAGTTCTCATGCTTGTTGTTAACAGAAAAAAAGAGCCTGTGCAACATGATTGAAGCACAACACTGGCCTGAACATTAGTTTAACAAGCTTGTCTCATTTATTCTTAAAAATGACATCACACATTTTATCACTTTAGTGAGGTGAAATTATAAATGCAGTGTGAAATTTTCAAGTTCTGAATATTGTTGCTTCCAGAGTATTTTACATCTCACAGTGCATTAAGATAATATTTTGTAATGGTTAATCTCAGTTGTCAACTTGGTCATCCATGTCATGAAGAGACTATAGAGACAGGTTTAAAGGTCAGAGAGCTTTTCATCTGAAGATGAATCATGAAGTACTGAGTAATGACATATATGAATTTCTCCAAATCCATTAGATATGATGCCAGGTACCTACATAAACAGATATTTTCAAATATAAACATACCTATATCATGTCACATAAAAGTTTATGAATATTGTAATATTCTTGAAGATATTCTGTACCTTACTATATACTGTAACAGAGTTTTGTATTCCCAAGAATCCTAACCACAAATGTGATATTAATTGAGAGTTTAGCATTTAGACAATGCATTAATTCAAGCTACTAAGGATATATGTATATGCTTACATATATCCATATATATATATATATATATATATATATATATATATATATATCACCCCTGCCCCCAATTAGAGCTGAGCACTCTTAAGACTGTTATGTTCTGCATCTTAGCTAGTTGTGGGTATCTGTGTTAATCAGCATCTGCTGCATAAAAACTTACATAATGAGATTTGAAGAGATATACTTATTTATATTTAATGTAAGACATTAGAAGTGGGTTTAATTTTATGTTCATTTAGCAGAATAATTGTAGTAGGCTACTCGCCTGTGGCCTCTATAGCAAAAACGAATTGTCTCAAATTGTGATGTTAGATATAGAGTTCATTTGTGCTGTGAACTCTAAATCCATTCAAAAAGTAGTTAGTTACTCCAATATCTGTACCTTTATTGCACCAGTGAATAGACATTGCCAAGAAAGTCATTACTGTAGTTTTCATAGTTTACAACTATGTTTACCTACTAGATAAGACTGATTAGTTTTCTTCTCTGGTAGTATATATAACACATCCCAGTATTATGAAAGGTAGCAAATAAGGATGATGGTTCCATGTCTATAGCACCTGGATTTCTCAATGTTCTATGACTCAACTGTGCAGTGCTTTCTTCATTAAAGTCTTTATTTTTATTAGATATTTTCTTTATTTACATGTCATATGATTTCTCCTTTCCCCTCCAAAAAACAAACAAACAAACAAACAAAAAACAACAAGAACAAACCACTGTTACCTCCCCCCCTCTCCATGCTTGCCACCCCACCATCTCCCACTTATTGGCCCTGGCATTACCCTCCACTGGGGCACAGAACCTTCACAGTGTCTGGCAGCATGTGTATAGTAGAGGATTGCAAAGTTGATCATCAATGGGAGGAGAGGCCTTTGGCCCTGTGAAAGTTCATTAGAGTCTTACTGTCAAGTTCTAGAAAGCAACTAAGAGAAATGTAATAGCCTCTAATGCTTGGAGTTCTAGGGACACTCACTATAAAAATTATAGTACCAGGACAGAATTACCTGACTGTAATTTTTGCCTGCTAGCTTATGGTATCTGGAAATGCACCTTTCTGGCAATGCCTACCCATTGGCACAAGAGTGGCACAGATATGATTTGAGTAATTCACAACTTTTTGAATGGAGTACAGCACAGATGAACTCTATACCTGCCATTCTAATTTGAGACAAGTGCTTGTTTCTACAGAGGCCCTAGGACCTACAGGACTAAGCTACTACTAATACTCTGCTAAACAAACATAGAATTAAGCCACAACCTAGTGTCTTATCATATCCCTAGATAAGTTATTGAGGTGACAATTGGCCATTGTCAACCCACTGTAGGATAGCTCCTTTTAAACTTATTTTATATATATGTATGTATGCAAATGGTTTAGGAAGTTTCTACATGAAAAGCAGATGTAGGCATTAAATTCCACCTCTAGCTGAGAATCTATAGGTAAATGATAACTTCTTGGTCAAAAGATGGTGAGTTTTGTTTAGAGTGTGGCCCTTGGTCAAACAACCACTGGAACATTCCAGTGGAAGGTCCAACACCTGAGAGTATTTGTGCAGTATAAACAGGACAAAATTGGTTTAAAATAATTTAAAAAATGGCGGACACAAAGCTCAGAAAAATGGGGAAGAGTTAGGAGATGAATTGAATATATTCAAAATACAATGAAAATCTCAAAGACTAAATACAAACATTTAAAAATCTTTGTGTTCATCTTTCAGATTTTGAAAGTGTATGTATATAACTTATAAATCATAATTAAGAACAAAATGATTCTATCACCTTGCAAACCTAATTATTAAAGGTGAGTCTAGTGGTTAAAATGTTTAGATTTTATAGGAATAAAAAGAATAACGTTGGTAATCACCTACCTTAAAACTTTAGCCTGAAATGCATGGATCTGGAGGATATCATCTTGAGTGAGGTAACCTAATCACAAAGAACACACATGGTATGCACTCACTGATAAGTGGATATTAACCCAGAAGCTTAGAATACCCAAGATACAATCCACAAACCACATGAAACCCAAGAAAAAGGAAGACCAAAGTGTGGATACTTCGATCCTTCTTAAAAGGGGGAACAAAATATCCAGGAAGGAGTTACAGAGAAAAAGTGTGGAGCAGAGACTGAAGGAAGGATAATCCAGAAACTGCTCCATCTGGGGATCCATCCCATATAGAATCACCAAACCCAGACACTATTGTGGATGCCAACAAGTACTTGCTGACAGGAGCCTGATATAGCTGTCTCCCTAGAGGATCTGACAGTGCCTGACAAATTCAGAAATGTATACTCACAATCATTCTTGGACTATGCACAGGGTCCCCAATGAAGGAGTTAGAAAAGGACCCAAGGAGCTCAAGGGGTTTGCAACCACATAGGATGAACAACAATATGATCTAACAGAGATCCCAGAGACTAAACCACCAACCAATGAGTACACATGGTGGGATTCATAGCTACAGTTGCATATGTAGCAGAAGATGTCCTGGTTGGTCATCAATGAGAGGAGAGGCTCTTGGTCCTGTGAAGGCTCTATTCCTCAGCCCCAGTGTAGGGGAATGCCAGGGCTAGGAAGTGGGTGAGTGTGGGTTGGTGAGCAGGGGAAGGGAGGAGGGAATAGGGGGTATTTTGGAGAGGAAACTAGGAAAGGAGAGAATATTTGAAATGTGAATAAAGAATTAAATTAAATTCTATTATCTAATTCAAAAAAAAGCTTTAGCCTGAACAAAACTGAAATTTTAGTTTTTCAAAATTTAAATGCATTTTGAATACTAATCAATGTGGAAATCTAAATAGTTAGAACAAATATACTAAAATGTAAAATCTCAAATCTGTAGGAATGGAAATTATTTTACTTGATATCTGTAGGAAATACAGTTTGTTCAGAGAATGTTTTTGATACAAATAAATACATATCTAAATAATATTATATAAATTATATTACTTCTGTCCACAATGGACAGAAAATTTACATGCTGTGATAAATCTGCAAGAAGTTGAAAGAGTGGAGAATGTGTATATTTCAATCTACAGACTTGCAGGAAAACATCAATTTTAATGAGCTCTTTAAAGTTAAGAATATGCCATACATTCTAAGACAAATATTGAATGCACAGTGTGAGAAACACGCATATATGGACTTGCAACTGCAGAGACATTAAAGGGACCAAAGTTATACGATATAACACCTGATATTCATCAAGGAAATCACCCACACGGTTCCAGTTTTGGAATGCTGTAGTCCAACACACTCATTTATAATTAATTCTTTTTCTTATTTTCTTAAAAAGCTAAGAAAGTGAATGAAAATGTATAATTTATGCTATATACTGAAATTTCATTATCCACACATTCTAGTTTATTTATGCTTTTATTTTTATTTTATCTTCTTAGTATAATTTTTAGAAATCTTAAATGACATAAAGGCTGATACTATGTGTATTAAAATATAAAAGATGTTTTATACAATAAAGCATCGAAAACTTTTGGAAGAAATAAAATTTATATTTAGGTAATGTAATTTTTTTATATTGTTGAATGTGAATTGAGAGTACCTACAGCCTAATATGTTACATAATTCTGCATTTAGTTCATTTTCTTTTTCCTATTTTGCATGCTGTTCTTCTAAAACATAAACATTGATTCTTAAAACAATTCAGACTAAAACTAAATTGGAATTCTTGCCAGCCTAAGCACACTGCACATATATTTAACTGCATTCTTTTTTTTTTTTTTCAAAATGGGCTTAATACATTTCAGCTGCTTTATAAATCACCTCCAGGAAGTTATGTCAAATATAAATAACTCTACTCTCCACATAAGGATTTCTGTGTTTAAGCAAGTGTACTTTAGTCATACAGCAAGGTCACAGACAACTACAGCAAACAATCCATCAAAGTTATAATAAAAGTTTCAGGTTACCAAATGTAAAATTCTATGAAAAATAGAAATTTGCACAGTCCCTGGCGATTTGAGCCTGAAGAACCTTTCCAGCTTGAGCTCACTGTCTTCCATAATCGGCCACATTAACCCTTTAAATAATAAAATTTGTGACCGCCTATACAATAGGTAAAATCCAGTTTCCTTCTCAGGCAAAGAAGTATTACAGGAAATGCCTTTCCTCCTACTCAGCTGCTCTCTGTCTCAGAGTTCATAAAACAATTCCCCAGCCTGAGAACAACATAAACAAGCAAATGGCAGCATTGGAGGAGCCCTAGGCACTACACCTAGGAGGATGTGCAATCTAACATTTATCAAACCACAGTGAGTTACAGAACATTTGAGAAATGTGTTCCTGGAGGGAGTAGAAAGAGCTCATTAGAATCCCCTTTGATGTATAAAGGAAGCATCGTGTTCACAAACCACAGGAACATTAGAAAAAAACAGCTGTTCTCTTTCCAAACAGAGCAGCCACATCAGTGTGAATTTCATCATGGTTATAGCTTAATCAAGTATCCCATATTATACAAAGATCAATCCACCAGGAAAAACCATGACATCAATACTTATATTGTCTTATCATAATATAAAATATTCACATGTTTATAGAGAAATATTTGCCATATTGAAGTTACTCATTTTGAGAGTAACTCTCATCCTTATGGTTTTAAAAGGTTTTAAAACAAAATTTCCTTACTGCATATATAATATTTTCACCATTCACTGAACTTCACCATATTCTTGATTTCAGGTATATTATCAGTTATATAAAATAATAATTTTGTATTAGTTGGATAAAGTCATATATGAATAAATGTTATTGATTAGATAGTGTCTAAAATAGATTTTAAAAGCATGTACCTTCTCAAACACTTGTCATTCCTTCAGTATGGAAACATGCATCTGCTATCCTCTACCTTTTAGATATATAGTATGTGGCATTTTTTAAAGGATTTATGTATTTTTATTATATATATTCATTTTCCATGGTACTGAATTTCAGGACATTTTTATACATTTTTGCACACTGAATAATTTCTTATATTCACACCATTATGCAGTGTCATATTACTACTGAACTTGGGGACATATAACAGGGCCAAACAAGCCAAACAGCTCTATATCGCTCTGTCTAATGAAAATTTCTGCCTAGGTTTAAGTCATAAAAGGTACTAAAGGATACAGCTGTCAATTTTCATACTGCCTCTGTGCCATAACCAAACTAACTGAACTAATTGAAATTCAAATCCAGGTATTTACTTTATTTTATTTTTATAGATGATATAATTACATGATTTCTCCCTTCCTTTTTCACTCTCCACTCATAAACCACTCCTTGATGTATTTTAACTTCCAGGCTTTTTTCATTTCATTAAATATTACTAAACACACACACACGCACAAGCACACACACACATACACACGCACAAGCACACAAACACACACACACACACACACAAATACATACATACATTGAGTTGTAGAGCCCAGTTCCAATGGATATACCTACAAACACTCCATCATCTAAAATGTGACTCAGACATTATTTTCTTTTTTAAAATTTCATTATTTATTTATTTATTTACTTACTTACTTACATTTTAAACTCCAGATTTTTATTACTCTCCCTGTACAACCTCTGACTGTTCCACATCCCAAACCTCTTCCTGGCTCCCCTGGCTCCAGGAGGATGTCCCCTCCCTGTGACCAGGAACTTATACAAAAAAAGGGATCACTAAGTTTAGATATTAAATTGTGTCTGCTGACAAATACCAAAGGACACACCCATAATGTTATACCAACACACTGCCTAGACAAACTAAGTTTTAAAAGTCCCAAAGTAAAGAGACATATGCCACCTTAAGTTGCATATTTCTGTGTAGAATGAGTAGCTCACAGAATGTTTGTGATAAGGAATGCAGTTGCTTTTTTACCCTACCTATTGCCTACTACAATGTCTGGCAAATATTTCAAAGAGCAATAGATGATTTTAGAGTCCCTTCATTGTGTCATTATCAGTAGGCTTGCCTCAGACTACATCTTAGTCAAGATGTATTGATATCATAAATACCAGTGTATTGTAGATAAATGAAGCCATCGGTCAGATGAGATAGTGTACCTGAGGTCAAACTACTGCTCCTAAATTGGTTACTAGTAGTCTTAATTACATTTTATATGAGACAAATTGGCCCTAGACTCCCATGTGTTTGCTACTGAGAACTTCAGGTAACACCATGACTTTTTCCACATAGCTAATTAGAAAGTATCACTGTGTATCCGAGCATGTTATTTTAGAGTCTTATAAAAGTCACTTTATCAGCACACTTTAAAAAATGTAAAATTTCTGTCACAGAGCTTTAGTATATTGCTTAATTACCAATATCCCCCCCGAAAATTCTATCATCTATGTTTTCTCCTATGTATTTTGTGACTGTAATTTAGTTTCATTTGACCAACTTCTGACAAATCTTTGTCCCATTTTGACACATGGAATTACTTATTTTATTATTTTCTTCTTGTTCTGTGTCTATATTTAGAAGGATAGAACTTTAACTTTCATTTTGTTATGAATAACAAGATTTTCTGTAACATTACATGGCTTTTTTTCTGAAATTTTTGGTTCGGATTTAAATTTTAAAAACTTACTTTGGAATACCCGGATCTACAATGTAGATCTTGTAGGGTTTTTAGGATGGCTTTATAACTAATATATCTAAAGGCATTTTAATGTTAGCCAGTGTAATTTTTTTGTTTTGTTAGGATTTTATTTCATACTATTAAGTGTTTTGCATTTGTATAACTTTTATCTCAGCAAATTACTTTATATTTATAATATTTCACTAATGTTTTACAATGCACATTTACTTTATTTTGGCTATAATGAAAACTAATATATTTGGAGATCCTTTTTTTTATCATTTTTTTAATATGTAAGGAGCCTGGTTTCCCTTTAATATCCTTGGTTTTAGTGTTTGTGTAAGGGTGTGTGTGTGTGTGTGTGTGTGTGTGTGTGTGTGTGTGTGTGTGTGTTTGTTATAAAATCAATCTCTTTTTCATTCTAGGATAAGAAAGAAACACTTCAAATGTGGCAGTGCTTCCTGATCATACTCAGTAAGCACACAATACATGTCTTTATGATTTGATTGCAGAATTCACTCAGTCTTTCTTGAAAACACTCCAGACATGCTTTGAGATGGAAAAAATATCTATCCCTAACATGTTCTGCAAGAGTGTCATTTGGACACTTAAAGCATACTGGTGGCTTACAGTAATCATGTGATTATTGTCATTGTGTAAGAGAATACATGCTGACATGACAGAAGCTGTTTTGCCCAATATTTTCTCCCTGACCCCAGTGCTTGACTAGCATATTGTGAACCTTCAGTTTACGTTGTAAAAATGAATGGAACTGATTGGATTTGATGGAATTTGTTTGATGTAACTGTAACGGGGTTGAAGAGTGAGTCTTAGATAAGGAGAATGATTTGGGTTCTGTTCACAGACTAAAGGCACTGAAAGAGAGATACAATTCCACTCAGGTTTTGTTAGACATGAATTCACTTCTCTTTCCAAAAAATAAATATATGCTATATATATTTACTCTCATAAGCTTATGCCAAGAGATTATTTATGCTTCAATATTCTTCATAGTCTATTTCTTGTTTCTACAACAATCAACTGAATCTTTTAGAAAAATATTACAATTCTTGAATATGTTCATTTTTCCATTTTATATGAGTTTTCATTCATCACATGAGATATGATGTAATATACTCATATACATTTAAGTAATAATTTAGCAGTGCTGAGTATTTTGGTATATACTATAATATGGTACAAACATTATTATAAGTTTTTCACATATAAAATGAATGTTACTGTGACAGATTGGAAACATTTTTAAAAGTTTATATTCTGCTCAGTTATTATGCTACCTTTTTAAAATCCCAGTTTTAATTTAGCATCAACTTGCTAAGTAGTTACCTAGTAAAGCTTATCATTCCTTAGCAATTGTGTAACTTGGTTGGAAGAGAGCACGATCCATTTCAGTAGTTCTTTAATTTTCCACAGATTCATGGGCACAGCATTATCTTAATGTTGTTAATCAATCTCCTTACTGCAGTATCTACTCACTTGACCACTCCCAATATAAAATACTTTTATATTAACTTTAGCTTTACTTTTTAATCAACTTGGTCTATTTAAATTTAGTTCAGCTTGAGTTTTTTAATATTAGAGTAGTGGAAGACTATTATCTGATTTGGGTTTTGTTTTGTTTGTTTGTTTGTCTGTGTGTGTCTGTCTGTGCATTTTACCTGTTTCTATTCTGGTCTGAAAGCTGTGCATTCTATGTCTTGCCTTGGGAATCACCATGCCTCTAGCTAAGTACTGTGGATGATGTGTCACATAATCAGGCCTGGCTGTGTGACTCATTTGGCTGATGACATTTGCGTACAAGGATTCAAGGAAACACTTGAACTGTTGGCTCTGTAGTTATTCTGTCTGCCTGGGTCTTCCTTAAAGTCATCACTATTTCAATCCTAGTCCCTGAGGTATATCAGGCTGCTTAGACTGGAGGAGAGTCCATACCATCTCATATCTCACATAACATGTGAGTCAGAGAAAGAGTGGCCCTTCAAGTAATGAAGATACTGAACTTTATTAGGGTAGTAAAACTGAATTGTCTAATAACTGGCATTATTATTAATGAGATTGTAACATAATTCCATTTAAACTATTGAAAAGTTGGTAGTTGTGCTGTTTAGTTTGTCCATTTGGCATGGCTAAATTCATCTGAGAAGATGGAGCTACAACTAAAAACCTGCCACCAACAGATTGGCCTATAGGTTAGTGTGTGGGTATTATCTTGATTCATGACTGATCTGAGAGGGGTCAGTCTACAGTGGGAAGTTATGCTTCTGGGCTGGTGGTCCTGAGTTGTATACAGAAGAAAAGTGAGACAATTGTGAAAAGCAAGCCAGTAGGCAGCATTCCTCTGCGATCTCTGCTCAGATTCTTACTCTGGGTTCCAAATTTGTGGTCTTGCATTTGATTAGACTGTATCTTGTCAGAGGAAATTAACCCTCTTGTTCTCAGTTTGGTTTGGTCAGCATTTTATCACAGCAACAGACCCAAGCTAGAATAGGGATAGGTTCTGTGAACATGGACAGTGCTCAGAAGGATGTGACTATGCTGAATTTAAGAGGACACTGAAGCTTCCTATTCAAAGAGGCTATAAAACCCTGTATGGTCCTTTGTAGCTCATTGCCAGGCTTGGCCTTGAGTTTAGAATTATGAGGAGATACATGAACCCTCTGGTCCAATGACTGCAGTATTAATTAGCCAGGGTGAACTTGGGGAAATTAAGGATAGAGAGTTAAAGTCATCTCAAGTAGAAAGGGCTTGAATAAGAAGAGAAGGAATCTATAAAATCCAAGCAGATAAGAAATGGGTTTATCTTGTAGGAAAAAAGGCTTGTGTATGATCTCGAAACAAATATTACTAGGAGAAGAGTACATGAGGCTAGGGAATTGTTAGGATGCGTAAACAAAGATTAGAGAATTCAAAGATGATGTATAAGCATACAAGAAGTTAATATTTTGTTCTCCTAGTTACTTGAAGGATTGGAGATGACAATGCCTAGAGACATATTAGAGAGAGAGAGCTGATTTACTTACATAAAATTTAAAACTTTGTAAGAAATCATTTTAACTCTACTAGTCTGTCACCTTTCTGTTCTTACATGAAAATAATTACTAAAGACTGCTGTCTGTTGTACTGGGAAACCACAAGCTACCCACAACCTCAGCTACCCACGAAGAACAGGCTGTGTAAACCTTTAAACAAATGCACTTTTGCTTTATGTTTAGTTTCTGTTTTAAGGAACCAGAAGTTAATATTAATTATGCAGGACTCAATTCATGTGAATTAAAGATTTCTGAAATAATTATTAATAATATACCAAGACTTCATGATGTAAGTTTAGTAAATAAAAGACTGGGTTCAGGCTCTCTGGTCTGGAAAAGGCAAAAAAATGAGAAGGGAGAAGGAAAAAGGAAAGGAAGGAAGAATGATGAGGATCCTTGGGCAAAGAGAGAGCACCTGAACTAACAGCTTGCATCCACTACTGACTCTGAGTCATTATTAAATGAGTACTGTGCCGTTCCTATTCCCAACTTTCTCAGGACTCACTTCATGCTGATGTTGATTCTCTTCAGGTCACTATTTTATTACAGCAACAGAAAACAGGGGTAACACAGGCATCAGTTAATTTTTGTTGTGTTGCTTTGCATTGCTCATCACTATATACATCTTCTAGGTTGATAATGAGTATTTGTAGAAATGTTTTCAGTTATGTTTAAAAATTAAGACATGATTGTGGACAGATTAAATATGTTCAAGTAGCTCAAATTTTATATCCTATCACTATAATTTATTTCTGGTCATGTATGGAATTTATGAATTATGGAATTAAGGAAATTTAGCCTTTCCTTTCACACATGAGCATCTTACACAATGTAAAGTCTCCCAACTATGAAAGGTTATAGCCAATTATAGCCAACTCCAGAACGAATTCTGTAAATACTCCTCAGAAACCAGGAGAGCACATGCATTTGATTCTAACAGAAGTCAAAATCTTATCTTTCTGTGTGTATAGTTTAGTGTACTACTTATATCCTGCATGTCCTCTACAATTTATTTGTAACACAACTTTCTTTCTTTTCCTTCTTTTTTTAATTGATTTAAGTTTTATTGCATTCTTTATATTCTTTTTTTTTTTTTAGATATTTTCTTTATTTACAATATCTCCTTTCTCAGGTTCCCCTCCCCAAAAAAGAAAGAAAATAAATAAAATGAAAAATCTAAAACTAAAACAAACCCCTGTTCCCTCCCCTCTACCCCTGCTCACCATCCCACCTCCTCCTGCTTACTGGCCCTGGCATTCCCCTACATTGGGGCGTAGAAACTTCACAGGGCCAAGGGCCTCTCCTCCCATTGATGACCATCTTGGCCATCCTCTGCTATACATATGCTGCTGGAGCCATTAGTCCCACCATGTGTACTCTTCGGTTGGTGTTATAGTCGCTGGGAGCTCTGAGGGTACTAGTTATTTCATATTATTGCTCATCCTGAGGGGCTGCAAACCCTTCAGCTCCTTGGGTCCTTCCTCTAACTCCTTCATTGGGAGCCCTGTACTCAGTCCAATGGATGGCTGTGAGCCTCTACATCTGTATTAGTTGGGTACCATCAGAGCCTCTCAGGAGACAGCTGTATCAGGTTCCTGTCATCCAGCACTTCCTGGCATCCACAATAGTGTTTAGATTTGATGACTGAATATGGGAAGGATTCCAAGGTGGAGCCATCTCTAAATTGTCCTTCTTTTAGTCTCTGCTCCATAGTTAGTCTCTACAAGTCCTTCCCTGGGTATTTTGTTTCCCCTTTTAAGAAGGAACGAAGTATCCACACTTTGGTCTTTCTTCTTCTTGAGTTTCTTATGGTTTGTGGTTTGTACTTTGTGTGTATTCTGATCTTCTGGGCTAATATCCACTTATCAGAGAATGCATACCATGTGTGTTCTTTTGTGATTGAGTTACCTCACTCAGGATGATATTTTCCAGGTCCATCCATTTCCCCAAGAATTTCATAAATTAATTGTTTTTAATAGCTGAGTAGTAATTCGTTGTGTAGATTACCACATTTTCTGTATCCATTCCTCTGTTGAGGGACATCCGGGTTGTTTATAGATGAGAAAAGATACATGATTTCAATTTATCTGAATTTGTTAACATTTAAAAACATATTTTAAGTAAAAGAATTAAAGCACATTTTTGTTTCTCTTTTGTACCCCAACTCCTCTGACAGATCCCCCTTCAATGCCAACAATACCTTTTTTTTGTCATATTCTTTAAAATTTATAAAAATTATAACAATGAAAATGAATATTATAAAAATTGTTTGATATAAAACAACAATCAATTTAACAATCTTATGTAGATGCTTGTCTATAGCAATACTGAAAATACATACATTTTTCTCAATATAAATTTTAAATAACTTCAAGCATATTAACTGTATATTTTTTATTTTTTAAATTTTTTTATCATAATAAGTTCTAAGAAAAAGAACGTATTACGTAACACAATTTTCTAATTCAGGAGAAGATATGTTACTTTTTATATATGGTTCTGTTGCAAAACGCAGCCCACGTTTCCGGTGGTTAGCGTTGTCATTACTTTGGTGCTTACAGTTTTATTGTGAATGAATGTATTTTTCTTAAGAAAATAGTCTTTCATTATTATCCAAATTCACTTGTCCTTACTTTGGATTTTTCATCCTTAGAATAACATACTGACTTTCCTTTCCTTTTGCTGGGTACCCAAACATGATGTGAAACTCAGTGTGTGCTGGATATTCATTTCACTGTGCTGTAAGAACACATTTGCTTATACGAGGTACACACAATTTAAAGCGCAATATTATTACATTTGACATATTGTTTGTCATTTACATATTTCTCTCCCTCTGTAAATATATATGTGTGGTGGACACATATATTTACAGATGCACACACACGTATGTGGAGGTTGGAGGATAACTTCAGCTATATTTCCTTACACCATCTACCATACTTTTTGAGATATCGTCTTTTATTGACCTGGCCCTAACCAATTCAACTACACTGGCTGACTAGGTATCCCCCAGGATCTTTCGGTCTCTGCTTTCCCAGTGCTGAGATTACAAACACATTTTTCATCTTGAGATTTTTATGTGTGTTCTGGGAGATTAAACACAAGTGTTTGTGCAACAGCCACTTACTGACTGACGTGTCACCTCAGCTGCTCCTCACTAATCTCTTATCTTTCATTTTATCTCCTTTAGTCTGTATATTTTGAATTATTTACTTTAGATTAAAACATTTTCTAAAATACATTTTTATAAAAGCATCATGGTCTGGAGAGACAGCTTAACCACCCAAGCTGATGCTCATAACCGAAACGTCAAGGCACTGTCGATTCTCCCGCTTTCTTTTAGCCTAACAGGATATGTTAAGGTGCCTATAAGATGCTGTGAATTTTAGCATCCAACATATAAACTTAGAGTATAGTTAATTAAAATGTAAGAAAGCATTATATCTATTTTGAATCTTTCAATTAGAAATGGCTGAAATTTTTTTCAAAAGTATGGTAGGTTTTAAGATTTATTTCTTCCTCTACCAAGAGACACCCTATCCTCTTTATCTATCTCTTTCTCCACTCTTCTTTACATCCCCACAGGAACATGGGTACTAACATGAAGTCTAATTTTACATGGGTTTTGGTAATAAGGGTTGTAACAAACTTCCACCAATATGAAGTAACTGAAAAGCCATGTAAAACAACCATTTCTTTTTAACCTTACACAAAATGGCTACCTTTTAGTTTTATTTTGATATTTTTCTTTTCTTTTCTCTCTTATGAAGTGGAACATGAGCCCATGTACTTGATGTTTATATTGATCACATAAATTGGGTTCCCGATTTATTTCCTAAATCAGAATTCCTGTCACAGACAACAGTAATCATGCTGTTGTGTGAGAAGAGAGTAACAGCTGTTATTTACCTTCTTTGCCCAGCTGTAATGTAAGACACCCTTTCCTTCATGGTTCTGAAAGTCTGATGCACGCATTGAGTGTGTCCCCAAAATACTTTCAGTTGGTTGTAAGAACAACTTAACTTGAACACAGCTTTTTTTTTCTTATTTAGTTTTTATTCATAATCATAAACTTAACTTTGCAATCCAGCTAGACTTGAAG